>NC_061111.1:138607291-138647842 GCF_002878395.1 Capsicum annuum
TTTAGGTATTAAAAAATTAATAATATTTAACAAAAATATAAAATAGACATTTATGACATGTCTGCTTCAGCTGCTTCAACCGAAATTTTACTATTTTCATCCCTAATTAATTACTATAGGTCATTTAAGTATTAATCCATGATTTTACTATATCACCCCTAATTAATTATTATATGTCATTTAAGTATTAAAAATTAATAATATTTAACAAAAAATAAAATACACATTTATGACATGTCTGCTTTAGTTGCTTCAACCATAATTTTATTATTTCATCCCTAATCAATTACTATAAGTCATTTAAGTATTAAAAAAATTAATAATATTTAATAAAAAATATAAAATAAATAAAAAAATGATAAACAAACTATTGAAGTTTTAAATTAACTTGACATCTTATATAAGACCTGTCTAAATTTTTTTCACAACTATTTTTTATATTAATTTTGTTATACCACTTCTAATAAGTTATTTCCTAATTGATTATTATATGTCATTTACGTATTAAAAAATTAATAATATTTGATAAAAAAAAAGTAAAATAGATATTTCTGACATGTTTGGTTCAATTGTTTCAACCGTAATTTTACTATTTTATCCCTAATTAATTATTATGAGTCATCTAAATATTAAAAAAATATTTAATAAAAAAATAAAATAAACAAAAAAAAGATAAATTAATTATTGATGTTTTAAATTAACTTGACATCTTATATGAGGCCTGCTTAATTTTTTTTCACAACTATTTTTTATAGTAATTTTATTGTATCACTTCTAATAAGTTATTATGAGTCATTTAAGACATGTCTACTTTGGGACTTCAATCGTGATATTTGATTCTCTCAAAATTATATCAGTGTCACTTAAATTAAAATAGAAGAAAAAGTATTATAAATTTCAGTAATTAAAAACTTAAATTATTCTAAAAATATAATAGACTATCAATGCTACAAAACTTTGGACAAGGAGAGTTATAAATTATAATGGCTAACAACTTAAAATAGTAAATTACAATATCAAAAAACTATTATAAGTTACAATAGCTAACAACTTAAAATCTAACAACTTAAAATATCTACAAAATATTTAAAATATAATTAATTATCACCTCATGGTGGTCCTGCCAGCTTAGTGGTAAGGGGTATTTCAGTCCTTTCACTAACTACTATATTCTTAACTATTAGATGACATTTGTACAGGTTTACACGTGTCTTAATATTTGCCGACTATGCTGCTTGAGATAAGAACGTACATGAAGCGGTGCTTGTCATTGTTACCAACAAGTTTTAACATCTATGTCCACTTTGCCCATCATCTCTTTCTCTGTTTGCAATTGTATTGTTCTCAATTTCTTCTTACTGTTGCTTGATTCTTAACTTGATTGTTACCTTGATATTTTTCTTCTATGAATTTTATATTTTTGTTGTTGTGGAATCTGTTATCTACTTTTTTCCTTTTTTATTTTTGGGGTATGGTAGTTTAATAGCTTTTCTTTAGCTAATTGGATGTTAATTGCTACTTAATCTTTATTTTTTTTAACAAAGATATTCGTACTACTTACTAATTTACCTTAGCCATGTTTTTCATTTTTGTTCGGTTTGCAAGTTATTAACTTTTGGCAAAGGGGACAAATATTCTATTTCACTAGAAAATCAATTTGCATATGCGAAGCAATTAAAGCAGATTAAATTAATCACAATGAACGATAATCTCTGATTATTTTTTATTGCTGAATTTTCTGAATGTTTTCTTGATTCTTATTTCTTAGATAAAAACATGAGTTTTGTCGAACATATCACTTGGTCGATGGCTTTTGTAGCCATCCGGGAAGTTTCGTAAGATTAACACCATGTTATTTTGATGTGATTCACTATATTTCGGTGGCAATTGATAATCTATTCACATCAATGATTTAGTTTCAAAATAAGAATTGCTCAAGCACAACTGCAACCATTCAAGATTTTGGACATCGTTTTGCGCAAAATGTATGTCTATACCACTAGAAATCATTAGTAAATATTGGCTAAGTGGTGTCTTTTTCCTTTTCTTATAAACATTGAAACAAAAGAGCATATGTTTCTTCAACCTTCAGCTTAGCCAAATATGTGGGAGCTTTGCAATTGAATCTTCTCTATGGAGCACTAATTCTTCATATTACTGTGTGTATAAGGAAGGCTAAAAACTCATGCTCCTACAAATTGTACATTATGTGTATAATGATCAGATAGTTATGTGGTTGACGAAACCAACATAGTACTCTTTTACCAACTGCATCTCTTTATCTGTGTTATAGGAATATCTTGATAAACCTATGATGAATTTACTTTTTTCTATTGATCAGTATTGCTTTTTACCGTAATTACTTCAGTTCTTGCTTTTTGAAAACTTTTCCTGTATTTCAGCGTCGTAGAAAAGTAGATTGATACAGGAAAACTAAGGAAACAAGCTTTCTACTATACAGGTAAGGTCTGCATATATCCTACCTTTTCCATATCCCTCATATTAGACAACACTTAGTATGTTGCCATTGTTTAAACAAAGTCTCAACATATAGGAACATCAGATTAAATGTTAAGTACCAGGTGACCTCAATTTTTTTTAGCTTATACAAATCTGAAGCTTTATATATCTGATCTAACTGGGCTAAAATAACTTCAGTTTTAACACTGTTGCTCCACCAAAATTGGTCTTTAATATCAATTATGTGGCTTTCTAGAAGTTGTTTCGCTATCTGATACTATTGTTTTGTTATTTTGCAGTATAAGTTGATCGAAAATAGAGCAATATGTCTGACCTCTCACCCAGAGATATTTTTTATGCAAGTCCTTATCATATCCATAAAAGGGGTATAGCTCTTCTTTTGTCTAGGTGCTAATATCAGTTGTTACTACTTGTTGGTGTTTCAGCTCCAGCATGACTTCTAAGTATTGTTTTGTCTAACAAATTTAATCAAGGCTTGTATTGATAGTGGGTAAGATCCTTCAGCTTTTAAGGTGTGCATACATGGATGTGGTGCGGAATTTGATCATATAATCAATTTTGAGGTTGATTCCATGGGAGTTGCTATTGGTAATACAACTTCTCCGCGAAGATCAACAATAGAGGAGGTTCAAAATGAGCTTAGGTAATGTTAGCATGCTGCATGATACAAAATTTTAAGAAAGTAAAGGAGCTTTGGAATTTGAAAATCTTAAACTAAAGATATATGAATATACCAAAATGCCCTTTAGTTTTGTAATCATAAACATGTTATGTGGAATATTAAAATTAAAGATGTTGAGAGACTTTTAGGAGCTATTGTTTAGTATGTTCGCGTGACATGTGAATTATATTGAACTTTGGATATATATAAAAAGTCTGCCACCTCAGTTTTACCGCCTCATTCACGATCATGAATCATTTACGACCTTGGAATACACCATGTATGTCAAAACTGGTGCTGGAAAGCATGTACCAACAATTATATTTGTTGATCTTGAACCAACTGTTATTGATGAAGTTAAAAATGCCACCTATCATCAGCTTTTCTATCCTGAACAGCTCATTTCTAGAAAGAAAGATGCTGCTAATAATTTTGCCAAAGGACATTATAATGTTAGCAAAGATATTGTTTATCTTTGCCTTGATCGCATTAGAAAATTAGTTGATAACTACACTTCTTTGCAAGGATTCTTGGTCTTTAATGCTATTGGTGGTGGTACTGGTTCTGGATTATGTTCATTGTTGCTCGAATGCTTATCTGTTGATTATGGTAAAAATTCCAACATTGCGTTTACTATCTACTCTTCTCCCCAGGTGAATACCATATATAACCATGCATCTCTTATTTGTAACAGCAAGATTATTTATGTCTATTTAATTTCAGGTATCCATTACTGTTGCAGAACCTTATAACAGTGTTCTTTCAACTCACTCCCTTTTAGAACACACTGATATGGTTGTTATGTTTACAATGAAGCTATTATGCTTTCATCATATGCCCCTATCATCTCAGTTGAAAACGCATACCATGAGCAATTATCTGTACCTGAGATAACTAATGCAATTTTTGAGCACTCAAGCATGATGGCTAAATGTGACCCAATGCATCAAAAATATATGGCGTATTGACGTAGAGGACGGTTCAATTTATTGACTGGTAAAGATTTTGCACCAATAGCAAGCGTGAGCTACTTGTATCTGAACAGAGTACAGAAAACTTTCTAATGTAGATGCAATCGTGTGATTTTATTTTTTTGGTTTTGGGATTTGAACAAATGCCCAACTGGCTTCAAAAGGCATTTTTCCACTGGTATGTTGGAGAAGGCATGGAAGAGGTAGAGTTTTCTGAAGCCCCAGAAGATTTACTTGCACTTGAAAAAGACTACGAGCAAGTTGGTGCTGAAGGACTTGATGACGAAAAAGATGGTGAAGAATATTAATATAGACCAACAACTTTGAAGATAGTATTACTCTAATACCTTGCATATGTTTTTATTGTTATTTGCTATCAGTTGTTGTCCACAGGGTAATTTGACATTTCTTTCCCTTTAAGTCTGAATTTTTTCAACTATCAGTGATTACCTACATGATAACTTACCATTCATATTACAGTGATTATTCATATTATCATTTAATCTCTACATTGTGATAACTGATTAAGAAAAATATAAAATCTTGACTCAACGGCTCTGGATTATCAGCTGTGAAGCTCTAACTAACGGTTATAAAGTATAGCTATGTTACAATTATTGGGTCCGCGCTAGCACGGGCTCCTACATCTAGTATATATCAAGGAAGGTTGTAAGAATGTTGATGTGGCACCTCTCAATGCTTCCACTCTCATTTTTCTTTTTTCTTCTTTTCTTGATATTTCTCTCTCTATTTCACTATGTAATAATAACATAATAATCTACTATAAAGCATTTGTTATTTTAAAAAAAGTATCTTCATAACTCACATCACTTCATTTTTATAACTTATATTCTTATAATATTCATTATCTTGTGCCTATAATTCTAGATGTTATGATTCTTCTCCTCTCACTCTAATTAGTTTTAATTATATAGTGTTAATTATGAAACAATGATGGGAGATAAAAGTTCAAGAACCTAAGCTATATATAATTCAAACAGTAGGCTTCAACTGTGCATTATAAAATTCTACAACATAAGGATTTTTTAGGCAATTGAAGGGATACAAAACCTCAAAGTTCAACTCAAGTTAATGAGGTTCATATTTTCATTTTATTACTTCGTCTATATGATTAAATTTATCTTGTGATATATGTATATTCATGTTTTAAAGGATATTTTTTGTGTCATCTTCAAACATATTCAAATGAACATGTTTTCAAGGGCAAAAGGTATGGCGATAGTTTTGATAAAAGTTTATATTTTTAAGTCCTACAATTATTTATTAGTTAGGGTGGCAACATTTTTTGTGTCATCTTCAAACATATTCAAATGGACATGTTTTCAAGGGCAAAAGGTATGGCAACATTTTTATCAAAAGTTCATATTTTTAAGTCTTACAATTATTTATTAGTTAGTATCATTTACTAATTTTTAATATTTGTGCTATGTTATTTGTTTCGAGTAGTTGACATGCTTGATGATATTCACTTCAACATTGAATATATTTCTTCTAATGTAATTATAGTCACTCCCTAAATTCATAAGTTTTTTATACTCTTATTTCTTTAATTTTTTTAACTTGTACTTCTTCTATTAGATTTGTTCATGGATTTTTTTTTGTTCACGAATGTGATATTGTGTCACTTTAAAAATTCCTTATGAAATTTGATAAATATAAGTAAAGTTTTTAGGGGCTTTGAACTGAAGGTGATAAAAGAGTTTTAAAATGAGGTGTAGGTGACACAAGTCTTAATTATTAAGTGGAGGTGACAATTATTTTATTATGGATTAAGAAAGTTTGATAAGTTTGAGAATAGCCCAGAAGTTTTTAAATTTACACTTTGATCTAAATATTTACCTAATATAACGAAAAACGAAGAAAAAAAACATCTTTCTCTCTCTTCGCATCCATTGTTGTTTTCTTTCTCTTAGCGATTTTTGTTGTTCATTGTTACTGCTGCTTTATTCATCATCTTCTGCTTTATTATCATCATGTTCTACTTCATTATCATCTTTATCTTCTTCTTGTTGACCATTTGTTGTTGTTGTTGTTGTTGTTGTTGTTACCGCTACTGTTGTTATTTGACCAATTTCTTAGGTCAATTTTTTTTGGTTTAATTTGGTCTTTTATTAAAAAATTAAACCATATTAATGGATCAACCCATTATACAATTAAACATTGTAGGCCTATTTATCTGACCCGGCCCAACCCGTATCCAAAATAACAACAAATATAATCTGTCAATTCCCTAAAATAGATAACTTTCCTAATCCCTAACTCATTCACGTTGCCTTTCACCATTTTTTTCCCTTTTTTTGAATCTAGTTTCTTTCAATTGTTACTCTGGAGAATTGATATTGTACCACCCTCTTGTCGATGCTTCTCCTTCCGACGCACCTTCCACCAGTAAGTATTTTGTCCCTTAATTTGTTGTTGTCTCAACTTAGTATAACTTGGAAATTGATGTTGCTTCTTTTGTGTCTGCTTCCTTTGGTGTATGAGACTCTAAATAGCTTTTTTATCATCTCTGATGGCTCTATTTAACAGGGATAAGCTGCTACTTCTAGGTATGACTCTTCTCCTAGCTTTGTTGTTCCATTTAAGCCTTTTTTGATGCTTGCCTTAATGCTTTCTGCTTGTGCTGCTCAGATCTGGACACGATGATGATAAAGGAAGCATGAATCTCAAAGAATCTCTTTTCTTCTTTACAATCAGGTTTATAAAGTTGAAATCTCCCTCTAAATACTTCGATGACAGTAAAGTAGTTTAGGGTATTGAAAGCATAGTTTGTTCTTGTTGTGTTCTTGTATTGTTCACCATATTCTCTACCTAGCCTAACTTCCCCGGTGCCCTTTATACCTTTAATGGAGTGATTCTCAAATAAGGGCACTGCCATTTATCACTATTAAGAATAGCTTTTCCTTTCTTGTGGAGTTGTTGAAAACTGGTGATAGTGATTACTCCTGAGTCTATTGCTAAATTAACAAGATAATCAGCTAACTGATTTCCTTCCCTATAAATGTGCTGATATATAACTTGCTTATCTTGCAAATACTGCTCTATCTCCTTGACTATGCTAGTAATTCTCTATGGATACTTTTACTTTCCTATTAATCCCTTCTGCATAACTAGATAATCTATCTAAATGATTATCTTATCAAATTGTATCTGTTTACAATTCTTAGTTGCATGTAAAATTGCATTTGCTTCTGCCTGCATACTATCTGTATATTGTTGTGGTCCCGCATTAGCATATAGAGAAGACTCTTGAACAATTTGAGGTCATTCACTAGAGAAGACTCTTGTAGGTTATCTGACCATCAATAGGAGCCTCAGATTTGTTGTTATGTTGTGAATGATTCTCAGACCTATAGTGTTTTTGTTCTCATGCTTCTTCTTCTCCAGAGTTCCCATAGAATGATGCTAGGAAGATCATGATAATAAGATTGCTATTTCACTTGCACCTCAGCTTCCCACCACCTTAAGATAGTACCCTTTAGAGTCAAATCTTGAATAGATATACCTGCAAAAAAAGAAAAATAGGACCAAGTCCTGTTAGCATAAGGTGACCTTCTGCAAACATGTGCAATTGTCTCCACTGAAGGTTCCTCACAACACCAATATTTAGAAGGTCACTGCATCCCCCATCTTCTTGCATTATTATCAACTGGCATTTTGTTTTTCCACAACCTCCATATAAAGAAACATATTTTGAAAGGCAACCCCTTAACCCAAATAAACTTATAAATGTTACTTATATGTCCCTTGTTTTTGATATACTGCCAAGCACTCTTTACTATAAAATCTCTCTTTGGATTCATTGCCCACATTGGGATGTCCTTGCCTTCTCCTGTAGGTGGTTGAACTTTAGTAAGAATATGCTCAGCCAATTCTGGTGTGAACATATTGTTAACTAACGGTTCATCCCATCTACCTTCTCTTGTGATATCCTTGACTTTTTGGTACTGTATATTCTCCTCCTAGTTTTCTTCCATTAAGGAAACTAAATCACCATATCCAGTCCAATTATCTAGCCATAAATTAGAATTGTCTTTCTTCAGCTGCCATACTATCAAATGCTCCACCAAATCTCTGGCAATTAACATTTTTTTCCATACCTGTGAACCCCCTGAACCAGTTTTCCATAGCAGCTGTGTTGGATACTCCTTTCTGCAATATTTGTTGAACATATACTCCTTCCAAATGGAATTTTTTGTCCTAAATGTCCACCAAAGCTTACAGAATACTGATATAGAAACATCAAACAATTTTCTAAATCCTAGTCCTCCTTCCTTTTGTGGTAGACACACATCCTGCCACTTCACCCAATGCTTACCCTTTTCTCTAATTTTACTACTCCAAAAGAATTGAGCAAGAAACTTTTGCATAGCATTAGTACATTTAGAGGTGGATTCGACGCTGATAAACAGTGAATAGGAACACTCTGCAATACATGCTTAATCAATACTACTCTACCTCTATATGAAAAAAAATTTTCTTTCCAATTCTGAATCTTATTTGCTATCCTATTCATCAGCTGGTGATAATATTTTTTTTCTTCCTCATATAGAAAATAGGACAACTAAGATATGTGAAAGGAAAATCTTTTCTCAATATGTCTATAGCAATTTCTGCTAATATTTTCACTCCATTAGAAACCCCTTTTATGCAAATATATTATACTTTTTTCTTTGTTGATCTTCTGCCCAGATACTGCTTTATATTTGTCCAAAATGTTAGATACCAACTACAATGTTCTCACTTTAGCTTTGCATAATATAATTATGTCATCTACAAAAGCTAAGTGATTTAATTTAGGACTACCTCTTGGCATCCCAAACAACTTAAAATCTTTTTCCTGCATTAGTTTCTTCAGATTCCTAGATAGAACTTTAGCTGCAATAATGAACAAAGTAGGTGACAAAGGATCTCCCTGCTTCAAATCCCTAGAAGATTTGAAAAATCTGTTTGGTTACCCATTCAAGAGAATTGAATACCAATTGTTCTCTAACAATCTATACACCATGTCAATAAGCCTTTCAGAGAAACCCATTTTCCTCAACCTTGGTAATAAAAAGCCATTCCACCCTATTATGCCTTCATCATATCAAGTTTCATGACCATATTAGGAGTTTTACCCCTTTTCTCATTTCTAAAACTATTTCCTGCACCACTAAAACTTTCTCAACTATACTTCTTCCCTGAATAAAACCTTCTTGTTCTGGAGATATCAACTGTGGTAACAAGCCTTTAATCTTTTCATGAATAATTCTTGAAAAGATTTTATTCACAAAATTACTAAGAGATGTAGGTCTCATATATGAAAATATATTCACTACTAACTTTTTTGGTAGTAATACAAAATTAGTATGAGTAATGAACCTAAGAAGTTGGAAACCACAAAAGAAAGCAATTACCATTTTATGAATATCCTGCTTTATGATTTCCCAAGCATCCTGATAAAAACCCCCAATAATACCATCAGGTCCCCCTGAACTATTTTTGTTTAAACCCGTTACTACATCTTTAACTTCATCCTTATTAGGAATCCTCAAAATCTCCTTATTCTGTTGTTCATTTACTAGGTTAGGAACTTCATCTAACATAGAAAAATCCTCTGTATCTTCCTGCTTAGTGAACTGATCTGAAAGAAATTAATAGTTGAATCATCTATCTCTTATTCTTCTTCCAGCCACTCGCCCTCTTTATTCTAAATTCTTTTGATTCTTAACCTACTCCTTCTTCCTCTAACAATTGTATGGAAAAATTTTGTGTTTCTTTCTCCATCTTTAAACCATTCATAACCTGCTTTCTGTCTCCAGAACTTTTCTTCCCTCTTCAATTACAAATTTAGTTCAGCTTTAGCCTTACTCAAATTTGCTTTGTTCACTCCACTAGGATTTTCCTTAAATTTCCTCTCTTTAACTTTGATAATATCTTCCAGTGTTGTTATTTCCTGGAATATATTACCAAAAGTTTCTTTACTTTACTTTGACAAAGTTGTTTTCATTTTCTTCATTTTATGCTGAAACACTATGAAAAAATTCCCTTATATCTCTACTGTCCAGTTCTGTTTGATTATTTCCAAGCATGATTCTTCCTTCAACCACTAATTCAGAAATTTGAATGATCGGATAATCTGTTCTCTTTTAGTTCTGCATTGAATTAGCATAGGAGAGTGATTTGATCCACTTTTAGGTAGATTCTTCATATCTAAAAACTAAAATAAACTCTGCAACCTATCATTGTATAACACTCTATCTAATCTTTTAAATATGCATGCTTCATCTGTCTCCCATTCCACTATATATATTTGCTCCCTTTAAATTAAGGTCCATCCAAGTTACACAAATTTATACATTGTCCTGTGTTTCATTGAATGTAATTGGTAATCTGCCCAATTTTTCTTCTGCATTTCTTATGGAATTGAAATCTCCGCCTATTATCCATGGCTTTTGAATATCTGCCATGTATAATAATGATTCCCATAATTCTTGCCTTTCTGTTAAGCTACATTTGGCATATACTAATGTTACAATTAAAGAAACATCAGCATTATGACTTTGTACCTTTAGTGATAATTGTTATTCTTCATCCTTCAGTACACTATATTCCACATTGTCATCCAAGAATGCCCATATCTTACCGTTTATATTTACCACTGCATACCTCATCCCCAATCTTCTTCTGTACTCCTCTATTGTCTGCTTATCTTGAAAAGGTTCCATAATCCCTATAAAATAGAAATGATGCCTTCTGTGCATTGTGATTAATCTAGTAAATGCTTGTTTTGTATTGACAGGCCTTATATTCTATATTAATGTATTCATGATTTAATCTTAGAAGTATGGCTCCTTGTAAGAATTGTGGTTGAGGTTGCATTACTCCCCTTATTTTTTTTTTGTTTTCCCTGTCTACTCTTCTGATGCTCTATATGCTTTGGTGATAAATTTGCATCTTGAGCTATATGTTTGATATTATCTTCCAAAGTATTTACATCCATGTCTTTTTTCTTTTCATTGCAGGTCTCCAGTAGCTTATCTGAAATAGCTAAAGGGGAAATCCCTTCAAGCACCATCATGTCATTTGTTTCTCCATGCCACAACTGTAATTGCTTCTCTTTTTCATCCTTCTTCAAACCTTCATTGGTACCCTTATTTTATTTCTGAGCACTCTCATCTTGCTGATCATCCTTTTGCTGATTCTCTTTTTCCTTGTCACTCTTATTATTTCTTGGCTCCCCCTTTTCCGCTTCTTGAATATTAACCTTTCCAAAACTTTTGTTAACCCAGTCTTTAGTACTGAGTTCTGCTACTTCTGCATGGTCTTTCTTCTGTTCTTCTATGTCTATAATTGTTGGGACATTCACTTCTTTTTGATCTTCTTTGTCCTTTAAGGCATTAAAAGAATTGGACATTTGAAGGTCCTCATCCTTATTTTTATTAACCTCTCCTAGAATCTGACCAGACCTATCCTTTCTGTATTTATTCTTCCTTGTAAGCCACTGAAACTTATTATTGTTTTCTCTTTCAAAGTTATTCTGATGCTGAGGTTGCTGATTCTTTTGTTCACTAGATTCCTTATTCATGGTGTTTTCTTCTGTCTCTTTACTCTCCTCTTTCTTCTTTTCATATAATTTCGGGTGAAGTTTCCAACAACTTCCCTCATCACGCCCTTGCAGACAACAATCTTGACAATATTTAGGCATATAATCATGCTGAATCTTTATCCATTAGACTTTATTTCCCCAGTAAGATCATTCTCTTCATTTATTCGTATCCTTTGTGGTAATGTTGCAAGTAAATCCACCTCAACTTTAACTCTTGCACAACTAGGACTAATGTGGCTTTTTGTAGCTATGTCTGCTTTGAGTGGCCTCCTTACTGCTGCTGCTATTGAGAAGATTTCGTCTTTTGCAAAAAAATTTGGAGGAAGATCTGGCATTGAAATCCATGCTACTGCTATTGAAGTTTCAACATCAGCTTCAAACCATGGATCCCACTTCAAAATTCTCATTTGCCAATATCTCTCCCTCGAATTGATGTAAAAGGCTGTTGTCGATAAACATAATCTTCTAGCATCTCTAGACTTATTAATATATGTCTTTCATCCATTACTCCTATAGTACATTGACCTTTGATTCCACACTGGTTAGGAATCATTTTTCTCAGTACATCGATGTGAGGGTTGCCATACAAAAATTTTCCTATAATCGCATATTGAAGTTTTTCTTGTATGATTAAGTTTTGAACTTCGGACAATTTACACGTAATATTAGGTTCCCTATGCAACATTACTATGGTTTTTGGGGGAACCCTAATACTAGAGTTACACACTATTTTTGGCTTCAATAGATTTGCAAACTTAGGAATATTATTCATCTTTTACTACTTATTTATTGTTTTCTCTAAACTACGCTTACTAATGTCATCCGGTGGGAGTGTCCCACCGGCTAAAGTGGCTATATTGGCCGAAAAATGACAGTCATTGACGACGTGTAAGGTTTGTTTTGTACATCACTTTCCACTTTGACATTACTTCATAGGAGACTTTGGTAAGTCAAATTATGATTTTTAGTTGGATTTGTCATTTAGGTAACTGCTATTGTGCTATTTTTCCGACAATGGATAGAACCTGATCATGAATCCAACATAAGATCCATCTATTTAAATAGATAAATCATTTGTTGCGACAGATGAGACATCTTGTTCAACGGAAGACTGATATATTAGATTCATGTTTATGGTTCTATAGGCCGTAACATGAATCAAACAGATGGGTCATCTATTGCAATAAATGATTTATCTGTTTAAATAGATTAGTTATCAAGTGCAACGTGATAAATATCTGTTGCACCAGATTATTAAACTATTGCAACAAAACCTAAACTCGATTTTAACAGATGTGTTGTCTGTTGCAATAGATTATTAACCTGTTATAATAGAACCTGAACTCGATTCCAACAGACGGTAAATATCTATTGTAGCATATTAGTAACCTGTTGCAATAGAACCTGACCTCGATTCTAACAGATCGTCTTCTGTTGCAACAGGAAAGTCATTTGTCATAACAAGTTAATTTTATGTTGCAACATGTCACTCATCTATTTGACTCAGCTTCAAAGGTGCCTCAGTACTGTAACATTAATCCTAATAGATATATAATCTATTGCAACATATGATTCATCTGTTACAACAGAAGACTTATCTGTTAAAATTAGCTTCAGGAGAGTAACATGAAACCCAATAGGTAAGTAATCTGTTGCAACTGATTACACATCTGTTGGGATTCATTTACGACACTGTGAAATCACTATTAACTTTTTTTAACAAATGATTTTATTTAGGTACCACTAATGGAGGGATCAATAACAATAAGGGAGGATTGTCATGATCAATGAATCGATAAGAGCAATCAATATGTATGGCATTGGAACGAGGGTGAAATGCTAGAGACGATAGCTATGACAGTCCAAAGTGATGTTTTGTATGATTATTTTGTGAACTTAATCATCAGTTATTGTGGAATGAATTATTAATCAAAAGAACTCATCATTAGCTATATACACAGCTCCTTTGAAAATTAGAGGGTACTGCCTTTTAAGATAACCGATTAGGATTGGTTGCATGCTTATCTTAGTAATTCATCCAGGTCGGTGTTAAGGGTGTACGTAAATGAAAAGATGAGAGAGAATGAGAACCATAACGTAGAAGAAGAACAACAACAAGACATCTTTGATGATAGGTTGGATGATCTAGACATGAATATTTCAGATGAAGATCAAACACTTACGCTCATTGATGCGACCAATACAATAGTAGTTCTTCTCAATCGACACAATCTGGAAATCTTTAAGACGATGGGATCGACTTTTTTATTGGAATGTCATTCAAGGACAAGAATGAAATATCTATCACTTTGTTTATTTCTTGCTTGAAAAAAGATTTCAGAAGGAAGAAGGTGATTAATTTGAGCAGTGTCTTTTGCTTCAAATGTGCTAATGTGAACTGCAAGTGGTGGTTGAGAACAGTGAAGTATGTAAGTTCTGACAGATTCATTATTCATAAGCATGAAAAGCATCACACATGTGGTTCGGAGCATATCTCGAGCTAAAATCCTCATGCCATGGTAAAGGTCCTTGGTGAATATTTCAGAAGTAGTTTCCTCGATGGCAAAGACCCTTCAACAAGGGTTATGGCCAATCAACTCCTTATGGAATTGGGTGTCCTGGTTAGTTATTGGAAGATATATATGGCCATAGGGATTTCCAAAGACTTGGTTAGGGGGACACACGAGCATGGATATGCAATCCTGGAGGCCTACCATTACATGATTGAGTCCACAAATCCCAAAAGTAAGACCACATTGCATGTTGATGAAAATGGAAGGTTCAAGTACTTTTTTGTATCCTATGGTTCTTGGATTCAAGGTTTTCAACATTTGAGGAAAGGCATAGTTGTCGACGGTACCTTTTTAAGGAGCAAGTATAATGGAGTTCTGTTAGCCGCGGTGGCACAGGATGTAGAAAATCACATCTTTCCTGTCACTTTTTGTGTAGCGGACAAGGAATGTGATTCCTTTTATAGATTTTTTTGAACAACTGAGAAGCTGCGTCGAAGATACCAAAGAGTTGTATTTTGTTTTGGATAGGTATCTAAGTATTCCAAAGAAGGGTTTAATTTTCTTCACTTCAGCTTACTTTGTTGTTGCATCAGGCATCTTGGAGAGAACATTCAGACCAACTATCACAACGAAAAGACCGTGGCCCTTTTTTATAGAGCAACTAAAACATCTAGTAGAGAGGAGTTTTTAGACCATTTCAATCAAATAAAGGATGTGAATCCCAAGGTAGCAGAACTTCTCATACGTGTCAATTTTGAGAGATGGAGCCGGGTATTCTATCCAGCAGATAGGTATATTCTTATGAATTTAATATCTTGTTTGAGTTACAAGTTTAGCGTGATGTCGTAATAAGTGATTCTTTTGTGTAGGTACAATATTATGACATCAAACATAGCTGAATCGGTGAATTCATTATTTGGAAAAAAAAAGAGAATTTCCCATCAAGGCTATGTTTGAAGTAATAAACAAGAAGTATGACCGATTTTTTAACGAAAGACATGTGCAGTTCAAGGGACCAAAAAGAACCCAATTTGCTCTCGAAATCAAAAAAATAACATCAACGAACGTTAGTTTGGGGAATAGGTTATTAGATCATAAAATAGCAAATTACAAATTCAGTATCACCAGTCATGGTGATGTTTCCACGGTCGATCTTCAAACAAGATCTTGTACATGTAAAGTTTTTGACTTGGACAAAATACCCTGTCCACATGCCATGGCAGCGCTTCGAGCTCAATACGGTCCAAAATATGGACATAAAGTTTACGAGCACTCCTCTCAATATTATTTTGTGGAAGAATATGAAATGGCATATAGTGGGCATATTACTCCGATGCCTCCCAAAGAATCTTGAGTTGTTCCTACAGAGATTTTGGGGAGACTAATACCTCCTCCATATATTTATCCAAGAACTATCTAATCGAGAATAAATCCATGTAAGAGGAGGTGTGGAGTCGAATAATCATTTTCATCAAGAAGAAACAAGTGCTCCGTATGTAAGCACGCTGGCCACAAAAGAACTACATGCCCGGATCGTAATCCACCATGATCGTTGTAATTGCAGAAACTTGTGTAGTTGTTTGTTGTGGACTTTTATATTTTTAACTCATTGTTATGAACGTAATGTTATCATTTATTATATATGAATATCTTTTTTAATAACTTGTACATTGTTTTGCGGAAATTTTGACTTTTTGAGAGTCGCCACTTAATTTTGAAAAGGAATTAAGAAACCTTTAGAGAGTTACTTCAAACGATTCAAAATAGAAAAATTGTTTTAAGTTTTGAAGATTCCGAGTAAGTGGTTCCTATTAACATTTTAGGAAGGTGTTAGGCACCTAAAACGTCCGCTAACTTGCGGTTATCCAGACTGTTTGAAAATATCTTTTGATTAACTTCTGAAAAGATTAATTTGTTGAAAAAGTGATTTGATTTTTTTTAATTTTTTTTAAAAGACTTGTGTAAAATAGATTTAGGTGACTTAGTAGGGATTTTAACTAAGTCTAAATAAAATTAATAAACAAATAAACACATTAAAGGGGAAGGGAGGAGAAAGTAAAGGATTTAGGCCATTGAGCCCAAATCAACGAGACCTATCCTAGTCTAGTTGGGCTTCCGACCCATTTCACCTGTCCTAAACTATTTTTTAAGCCTTTGGCTCGAGTCTTGATCTACCTATATTAAATACAACTTTGGCTTTGAGGCCGAAATGAATGAATAAATAAATAACTAAATGAATAAATAAAAAGAAAACAATAATAAAAATTGAGACTTTTCAAGTCTCTTAGTGACCTCATCAATGAGTTTTGACCCGTTTTCCTTCTTTGTCTATCTTCTAGCACCCACACGCCATGTAGTGGACCTTGGGTTTAAACTTCAAACTTGACTCGAAGGGGTGAGCCTTATTTATCCATTACGAAATGCAAAAGGAGAGGAGTTCATTTGGACTCGAGACATTTTTTTGCATGCAAAGAAAAGATAAAGAAATTAATATATGTTCAAGGCATAAAAGTTACATATTTCAAAGTAAAAGAAACTATCAAGAACCAATTTTTGAATGACAAGAATAAGCACACTTTCACAAGAATGAGAATCAACAAATAAAAAATGCAGAGCAAAGACACTCATTTACATGCCTCATGATTTATGTTCATATTAAGAATGAATAAAGGTAAAGGTAAAAGTAAGAAGGACATATTCAATGAATTAATGCGAGAAACAAACAACATAAGCTTAATAAAGTAAAGGGATGAGGCAACCAGAAAAATACTCATGATTTCTAGAATTGAACAAACATAGACACCAATCCATATAACAAAAGAAAATAAAGGCTAACTTTTCAAGAAATAGAATCTTTAAATTTCAATTAAGGCGACACTAATGAAAATTCATACATATAAATTACAACCAACATCTTATTGAGAAACGTGTAACGACCTATGATTTTTATTTCTAAGAAATCGTTGATTCTCTTTTGATATTATGAATAAAAGAGAGACATGAATCAAATCTTTATATTCACAAAGAGAACATATAACAATCCAAAGGGAGTAAGAAAATTAGAATAAAAGTTAGCATTTTCAAAAGTGAAATATCGTTTCACAATCATACTATGCATGACTCGGAAATATCTAAATAATTGTATTTAGTCAAAAAAATTTGAACTTTCTCATCATTTTGACAAATTTAAAAACATGAGAAAAAAAATAAACATCGTGGATGAAAAATAAAGCTATCACTTCATCTCTCATACGAAGATTTTGGAGATCCCTCAAAATAATTAACAAGCAAATGACAAATTTTTGATTTAATCAATTACTCTTTTTATTAAGGCGAAACAAACAATAGTAACTATTTTTTCAACATAAAAAAAAGCAACTTTACATGCTAAAACAAATATATCGGCCAACAATAAATTTAAACAAGGCATGAGTTCGCCTTTGAGCAAAGATCAAAACTTTATACATGACAATCAAAGAATAAGTCAAAAGGCAAAACAATCAATATTAACCATTCTTTTCAACATAAAGAAAATAACTTTACATGCTAAAAACAAATATATCTACCAATAATGAGTTTAAACAAGACATGGGTATGTCTTTTCAAGTAAAGATCTAAACTTTATCCAAAATAATCAAAGAAGAAGGTCAAAAGGCAAAAAAATTAATATTAAATATTTCTTTTCAACATACAGAAAATAACTTTACATGCTAAAAATAAACATATTCAACAACAATGAGTTTAAACAAGACATGATTTTATTTTTCAAGCAAAAATCTAAACTTTATCCAAAATAATCAAAGAATAAGGTGAAAAGGCGAAACATTCAACATTAACTATTCTTTTCAACATAAAGAAAATAACTTTACATGCTAAAAACAAATATAGCCAACAACAATGAGTTTAAACAAAGCATAAATACATCTTTTAAGCAAAGATTGAAACTTTATCCAAAATAATCAAAGAATAAAGTCCAAAAAGTCACATACAACTATTGCTAGCTCATTTTTATATCATGAACATGAAAATAATTAGAATATTGATACCACAACGTCCTAGGGCCTTCAAGGTCATCTACAACATACAATCCCAGCAAACAAAATTATATCTACGAACTACGAAGAAAAAAAAGATGAAGAAAAAAAATGATAATAAAAACTAAAATAAAAAAAAAAAGAAAAAGGTGTGTTTACCTTTTGGGGAGCAACAAAATGAGACTACGAGCTTCGTCGGAATCAACATCGCCGGCAACTCGAAAATTTTGATTAGCTGACCAACTCTATGAAACAAACATTTTTACTAAATAAAAATAACTATTTTGCTTAAAAGGACTTTTTCACCTTTCTAGCCTTTTTTTTTTTTCTTCCTTTTTCCCCCTTTTTATCAAAGTAGTGGTAGTATTTATAGGAGAGAATGAGATTTTTTTTCCTCTCTTCCACCAATGTGGGAGAAAAGTATTTATAGGAAAGGATGAAGATTAATGTGGGAGAAAAAGCAATTAAGGGTGTTTTTGAAATTTTAAAATTGAAGATAAGGTGAGGTGGAAGATAATGTGGTGAAAAATTGTACAATATAGTGCAACTTTTGAATTTCAAAATTGGAAAAAGACAAAGTTGGGGGGGAAATAGTACAATGTAGTACAATTTAAAATTATTCTTTTGTGGAATTAGATAGAAATTATGAGAGTTTTTGGGAATTTTGGGGTTATTTAAAATATAACCCCAATTGGAATTTAAAATTTAGTTATATTAATTTAATTTTGACCAAATTACAAATCAATTGATGGATTGCATTACACTTATGGCCAATTTGATTTCAATTATGGCCAAATCTAATAGATTGACTAAATTAAATTGAAATTCGATGCGAATTAATACTTCCTTTAATCCCGGGCTTCTTGATTTTATAAAATCAAACACATATTTATCCGAATAAATTATTTTTTGAGAGTAAATATATTTAAATCAAAATTTTAATCATTTGAATCTATAAGCCTTGATTAAAATCTGATATTTTAAAAAATAAATATTTAAGTAACAAAATTATAAAATCTCGTATAATTGAATACGATAAATTATAATCACTACTTAAAATGATAAAATTACGTACAAATATATTTAATAAATTTTTATTCGAATGAAATAAATATTTTAATTTTATTAAAAATCAGTGAAACTCAGGATTAAATTTAGTCGCGGAGGGCAAAAATTAGGTGTCAACATGCATCAATAAAAAGAGGTAAAACATGAACTAATATAATACAGTAGACCACAATTATTCTCAACAGATTAACTATCTATGGCAACAGATGGACATTTGTCGAAAGAACACAACACAGTTCCATCAAACTGGAATATTTTCCTCCAACAGATGACAAATCTATCGCAATAGATGGATAATCTGTTGATAGAAATCCAACAAATGATCAATTTATTCCAACACATGGTCCATCTGTTGAAAGAAGTCAAAAGACAAATTTGTTATTGCTACTAGATTCAAAATTGCTCCTTACCTCCAACCGTCGACATGTTAACACTAATATGTATATTTAGAAGAAATAGACTGAATGAAAATTGAATAATAATTAAAAAGCCAAAGTCGACTAAAAATAAAATTTTCACTAAACGAAAAATAAAATACATTAGGTATAGATTCGATATAGAAAAATTAAAATACATACGCTAAAATAAAAAACACATTCTAATTCTAATTATCATCATCATCATCATCATTAATGACAGCCAGCCAATCAATTTGCAGTAGTAGGCCCTTATCAGCCTCTGTATCTCTCTGAACATCATCTCTCTCACGGCGACCAACTCCCTCTGCAGGTCATTAACCTACCTTTGAAGTTCCTACAGTGTGTCGCGCAAAATAGCAATGTCCCAAAAAGGATCAGTCATATCTAGAACAAGCATGAATCGATAAATGTAAAGAAAAAAAGACCAAATATAATACAATGTATACTCCCAACTGGTAGATTTACACCAAAATAAAAAAACTTACCTCAACAAGAAAGGAATATGCTCTTTGAAGAGAAGTGGTTAAAGATGTCACACGAAAAGAAATAATGCAAGAAATAAATAAAGTTTAGTAGAATGAAGATTAAGTAGGGATCTATTTATAGAGGATTGAATCTAGATATGTCAGGATAAAAGGCACGACTGTTAAGCTCAATTATATTAACTACATTCAAATTGGTGGCATTTTATTTTCTATGCAAAGTCGCAATTTTTCCTTTTACATTAATACTTATCACTTTTTCAAAATGATTTTGAGACTTGATAACAACCGTTATTATTAAGCTGTTGCAACATATTATCCATCTATCGCAACAGATTATCCATTTGTCACAGCAGATTTACTATCTGTTGCAATAGACTGTCTGTATGTATAATAGATGGTTTGTCAAAATAGATTTACCATCTATTGCAACAAATGGTTTGTATGTGCAATAGATGAGCCATTTGTTGCAATATATGTATTATCTATTATGATAGATGGACCATATTTTGGAGATATTTTGATTTTTTTCTAATAGATGATTCATCAGTTGCAACAGATGGAGAATTCAATTCATCAGTTATTTTGAATGTGTTAGATAAAAAGTCACGACTACCTATTTTTTAATAGCATTATATGCGTGCAGATGAATAAAAAATGTCTGGTTTGTCGTAATAGATTTACCATCTGTTGCAACATATAGATTATCTGTTGTGACAGATGGACCATATGTTAGAGGAGATATTTTGATTTCTTCTAACAGCTGATTCATTAGTTGCAACAGATGGAGAATTTGGTTCATCAATTGTTTTGAATGTGTTAGATAAAAAGTCAAGACTCTTCACCTCTTTTTAATAGTCATCACATGCGTGCAGATGAATAATTAATGTCTGGTCTGTAATAGATTTACCATCTATTGCAACATATAGATTATCTGTTATGACAGATGGACCATATGTTGGAGGATATGTTTTGACTTCTTCCAACAGCTGATTCATCAGTTGAACAGATAGAGATTTTAATTCATTAGCTATTTTGAACGTGTTAAGATAAAAAGTCATGACTCCTCACACCTCTTCTTTAATAGTCATCACATGTGTGCAAATGAATAAACAATATTGTCTGATATGTCTTAATGCGGTAGGAAGAATAAGGTGCATGCAGTGGATCCACTTTCATGCATTGGAGTTATGTATTATTGATCAGGCTATCATGACAGACACACATAAAGTGCAATGATTTTGTGAATATAATTTTTTACCAATTAGACACTGATCCTTCAAACAAGATCCTGCATTGTATTGTTTAGTTTGATAGGTGTGAACTGACAAGGACAAATGGTTCCAAGATGGTGCTGTCGATACCCTGTTACAATTTAATAACGGTCTATGCTCATGTTTTTTTGTCAAGTTTGGGGAATGGTTCAAGTTTTTGGTGGCAGTGTAAATATCCAATAGTGATTGCATCAATTTTAATGGCGCAATAGACTTCTTGAAATGCCTCCGAAGCCTCACGCTGCAACAAACAATAATGGAACCAATAGAAATTCTCCTGGTCCAAAGCTATATGGATGGATTGCTAGGGGAGACTGTTATACAGCAAAATGTACTTAGGAGAATACCTGTGCAGGAAGGGGGAGGTGGAGAAGGCCATATATCATCTCAGACCTTGTTCAAAAGGAAACAGAGGGAAGTAAGTAAGGAACTTCTAGCAAATCTGGCCATTGAAAATGACATGAGAAACGAAAAAACTAGATAAGCTTCAAATATGGAAGTGTATCCAAATATAAAAATTCGTCAGTCATTGAAAAAAAAAAAGAATGGTCAACAGGACTGGAGCTGGACACGTTGCTCGAGAATGTAACTAGCAAGCGTGGCCTCTATGAAGACTCTCACAAATTGCAGGACTAGAACTCTAAGGAAGAAGCTTCGTGAGCACAGGAAATTGGTATGATTGTCGGTCAAAATTGAAACTTGATCCAACAACTCCTAAATTAAAAACAAGAGAAGCCAAGAAGTCAATTTCTGAAGTCTAACTTGTATGCCATGCCTTCTATTTGTGGCTATGATCAGGTCAATGGCAGTAGAAACAAAAAGGTCTGAAGTTGGGCAGAATTCACATGCCTTGTTGTTTTCACTGCCTTTGACCTGACCAAAGCTATAAATAGGAGGCATGGGATGCAAGTTTAACTTGAGAAATTGCCACCTTGTCTTGATCCCATATTTTTAATTCAGGAGTAGTTGTTTCAAGTTTCAATTCTGATTGACAATCTTACCACCTTCCGAGCTCGCGAAGCTGCTTTCTTAGAGTTTTGGTCCTGTATTTTATGGGTCTTCATTGAGGCCACGCTCACTAGTTGCATTCTCTAGCAAAGTGACCAGCTCCAGTCCTTTTGACCATTCTTCTTTTTCTTCAACAACTGATGGATTTTCATTTTTGGATACACTTTCACATTCGCAGCTCATCCAATTTTTTCATTTTTCATGTCAATTTCATCAGCCAATTTCACTACACTTTCCTTCCTACCCAGTGTTTTCTCTTAAACAAGGTCTGAGATGATATATGGCCTTCTCAACCTCCCTCTCCACTCACAGGTATTCTCCCAAGCACCTACTGTTGTATAATAGTCTCCTCCAGCAACCCATCTATATAAATTTGGACAAGGGGAATTTCTATTGGTTCCATTATTGTTTGCTGCAGTGCGAGGCTTTGAAGGCCTTTCAAGAAGTCCATTGAGCCATTAAAACCATTCCAATCACTATTAGATATTTACACTGCCGCCAAAAACTTGAACTCTTATCCAAACTTGACACAAAAACATGAGCATAAACGGTCATTAAATTGTAACAGGGTATCGACACCACCTACATGGTCCGTCAGCCTTATCAGTTCGAACCTAACAATCTTAACTGTAAAATGCCATATCTTGTTTAAAGGATTAATACTTAATAGGTAAAGAACAAATATTCACAAAATTATTGTATTGTAGATGTGTTTTCATGATAGGTTGATCAATAATACATACCTCCCACATATGATGTGGTTCCATCTGCAAGTAGCTTATTTCTTCGAACCCATCTTTACTCTAGCCTTTAATGCTGGTCGGGCAAAAGTGGATCCAGTTTTAGTTTTTTTAATCTGCAAATAAGAGAAATACATTTAATGTCAAACAAGATAAGAATAAAAAGAACATTACAAAAGGGTAACATAAAATTGAGCAAATCAATAGATGACTAATCTGATGCAACAGATTATCCATATATTCAATCGATAAGGCATCTAGTGTAATAAATGGATGACATGTTGTAACAAATGCGTCATCTATTGGAATAAATCAAACCAGCCTTGCTATTGGTTTGATTTCTTCAAATAGTTGCTCCGTCTGTACAAAAGGGTAACACAAAATTGAGTGAATCAACAGATGACCAATCTGATGCAATAGATTACCCATCTGTTCAACCGATGAGATATATTGCAACAGATATAAAAATAACGATTCGTTCATTCAAGACTTAAAAATCACCTTTTCTTCAATTTTCCCAATAAATAGGAAACTGGTATTGGGTAAATCATTAATAGCAATAGATGTAAATATCTAATTTAAATAACATACAAAGAAGAAGACGAGATGGAAAGATCAATAGTGAACCATACCTGCAATGTGAAAAAAGCAAAAAGATCAGAACATCCAGTTCAGTTGAGAAAAGATATTGATCGATTAAGATCCGAAAGGATCCTCATCCGAAAGAAGAGAGAAAAAAGAAAAGAAAGACAATTGAGAATAAAGAAGAGTGATAGATAAGTTGTCTTACTTTATGGCTGAAGGAGAGAGTATTCTTCTAGATATGGGTTTTAAATATTCATTAATAATTTTTTAAGGGCACGAGGAGACGGTGACATTGAAAAGACCAGATAAAACTACTTACTCAGGAGATTTTTGAGTTATCCAAGTAATATTTTTTATCACCTTAGGATTTTAAATTTTTAATCTCGAACAAGAAATACCTAAATTGCTTTTAAAAAAGAGGTTTTAAAATATCTGTGCAATAGATAATAATTTTTGTCTAAAAATTTCCAAAGCTCGGTCATCTGTCGCAACATATACAACACCTGTTTGATAATTTACAATAGATACGTAATATTTTGCAATAGATGACTTAATCTATTTAATTAAATCTAACAAAAAAGACATCTGTTGCAATAGGTTGAATATTTATTTATACACAATTTCAATTGAGTTTGCATGTTAGACTAATACCTTAATTGATTAATCTAGGACTAGGGGTGAGTTTTCATAGGGTTAACTGCAACTTCAATTGAGTCTTTTGGCAATTGCATGATGAGACGATATTATTTTTCACCCGACTAGAGCTGTCGAATGACCACTCTAAGCTGAACTAATTCACTACCTCATATGTTCAACTCATACCTTAATTTATTAATCTAGGACTAAGGTTGAGTTCTCATAGGGTCAATTACGACTAATGGCAGTGCCTATTTGATAATTTACAATAGATGGGTAATCTACTGCAACATATGACTTAATCCATTTGATAATTTACAGCAGATGGGTAATCTGTCGCAATAGATGACTTAATCTATTTAATAATTTATAACAGATGAGTAATCTGTTGCAATAAATGATTTAATCTGTTTAATAATTTACAACAGATGGTTAATCTATTGCAACAGGTTGAATATTTGTTTTTATACAATTTCAATTGATTTCATATGTTAGACTAATACATTAATTGATTAATCTAGGACCAGGGGTGAGTTCTCATAGGGTAACTACAACTTTAATTGAGTCTTTTAGAAATTAAATGATGAGACAGTATTGCATTTCTCTCAACCAGAGTCGTCGATCGATCACTCTGAGTTGAACCGATTCTTATTACCTCATATGTTATACTAATACCTTAATTGATTAATCTAGGACCAGGGGTGAGTTCTCATAGGGTCAACTACAACTTCAATTAAGTCTTTTGGCAATTGCATGATGAGACGGTATTGTGTTCCTCCCGACTAGAGTCGTCGATCTATCACTTTGAGATGAACCAATTCTTACTAACTCATATGTTCAACTAATACTTTAATTGGTTAATCTAGGACAAGGGGTGAGTTCTCATAGGGTTAACTACAACAGAAGGCAGTGCCTATTTGATAATTTACAATATATGGGTAATCTGTTGTGACATAAGACATTCCATTTGATAATTTATAATAGATGACTTAATTTTTTGATAATTTATAATAGATGAGTAATCTGTTGCAATAATTGACTTAATCTGTTTGATTAAATCTAACAGAATAGATGAGTTCATATGTTAGACTAATACCTTAATTGATTAATCTAGGACCAAGGGGGAGTTCTCATAGGGTCAACTACAACTTTAATTAAGTCTTTTGGCAATTGCATGATGAGAAGGTATTTCATTTCTCTCAACCAGAGTCATCGATTGATCACTCTAAGCTAAACCAATTCTTACTACCTCATATGTTCAACTAATACTTTAATTGATTAATCTAGGACCAGGGGTGAGTTCTCACAGGGTCAAGTATAACTTCAATGGAGTCTTTTGGAAATTGCATGATGAGATGATATTGCGTTCCTCCAGACCAGAGTCATCGAACGATCACTCTGAGATGAACCAATTCTTACTACCTCATATGTTATACTAATACCTTAATTGGTTAATCTAGGACCAGGGGTGAGTTCTCATAGGGTCAACTACAATAGATGGCAGCGCTTATTTGATAATTTACAACAGATGGGTAATCTGTTGCAACATATGACTTAATCCATTAGATAATTTACAATAGATGGGTAATCTATTGCAACAGATGAATTAATCTATTGCAACAGATGAATTAATCTATTTGATTATTTACAACAGATGAGTAATCTATTGCAATAAATGACTTAATCTGTTTGATGATTTACAATAGATGGTTAATAGTTGAAACAGTCTGAACATTTATTTTTATACAATTTCACTTAATTTCATATATTAGACTAATAACTTAATTGATTAATCTAGGACCAGGGGTGAGATCTCATAGGGTCAACTACAACTTCAATTGAGTCTTTTTAGCAATTGCATAATGAGACGGTATTGCGTTCCTCTCGACCAGAGTTATCGATTGATCACTCCAAGCTGAACCAATTCTTACTACCTCATATGTTCAACTAATACCTTAATTGATTAATCTAGGACCAAGGGTGAGTTCTTATAGGGTCAACTACAACAGATGACAGCTCCTATTTGATAATTTACAACAGATAGGTAACCTGTTGCGACATGTGACAATCAATTTGATAATTTATAATAGATAGGTAATTTGTCGCAATTGATTATTTGATATGTTTGATAATTTACAACAGATGCGTAATCTAATGCAATAGGTTGAACATTTATTTTTATACAATTTCAATTCATATGTTAGAGTCTAATACCTAAATTGATTAATCTAGGACCAAGGGTGAGTTCATAGGGTCAACTAAAACTTTAATTGAGTCTTTTGACAATTTCATGATAAGAGAGTTAAAAATTATGCATATCTTTTATAATTTTTAAAAATAATTAAGATCAATTCGAACCAAATTAATATTTTTAAAACTTGTCATTCTTTTCCAAAATACAAATCAACCCATACAAATCATCTATTTGCAAGAAAAATATTTCATAATTTCAAATCTTGAGTTCTCACTCTCTTCTCTTTCTCACTGAATTATACAGTGCAGACAACATCTACTCAACAAATTACTCTACCCTTCATAACAAATCAATTTTTTTCTCATTTTCGACCACATAGGTATTATTTTTGACTTCATTCTTACTTGTATTAATTATTTTCTCTATCTTCATAGGTAACAGAGTTCGAGAAGAGTTCTATATTTGTTATTTTTTTTCTAAAAAATGAAGGTTTTTAAGTTAATGATTTAAAAGAAAACTTTTTATTGTATTGTCTTTGAGAATGGGTTTATAATTTTGAGTTTTGATGGTAAAATTGTAGGATGAACTTGAGAAAATCCTAGTTTTTGTTGCAGTGTTTCGTTGACTGTCATCGTATTGTTGGATGGTGTTTGTGGTATTAGTGGTGGTGGTAGTCGTTGTCGTGGTGGCACTGGTGGTGGATATTGGTTGCATTGGTTGGTGATGTTTGTGGTGGCATTGGTTGGTGGTGTTTGTGGTGGCTAGCGGTATTCGTGGTATTTGTGGTGGTGGTGGTTGTTAGTGTGTCGGTATTGGTGGTGTTTGTAATGTATTTTTTAAAATTTATGCATACATCAATTGTAATGTAATTTTTGTTTTTATATTATTTTTAGGTAAAATATGTCTCCCAAAAGAAAATAAAGTGAAAGTGGATCAACATCTGACCACCTAAAAAAAAGCTACAGTACAGAGGGATTCGGAGAAGCTTCCTTAACAATCTCAGTCAGGGAAAAGTAAAGCTGAGAAGAGATATGAAAACAACATTGAGGGAGGTGGACAAGGGTCTGTAGATGGTGATGAAGTAAATGAAAGTGAGAAAAAGAAGGAATTAGAGAGTAAGATAGAGAAAGAGGAAGATCATTAACATGATGATAATGGATCACCAATGAAGCGTGAATAATATCGAATTCCCTGCATGATCCTATCAAAACTTTTAGTATTGACAAGTTCAAGTTATAATGTCGATAAATGACCCAAAAACAGAAGAAGAACTAACTGGTGAAATTGTACTTAAATGTTAGATGGGGAGAAAATTTATTTATTTTAGAAAAATTATGAAGAACGAAAACATAGACGGACTTTTCAAGAAGAGTTGCTTTGGATGCTTTCTTGAGCTGCCTGAGGACCCCCTACCCATTTCCATATGAGGATGGTATATGATATTCTCAAGCATAGGATCAAGTACGTGGGGCACGATAAAGATTCGAAGGAGAGGGGCAAAAAAATGGATGAAATCTGGATCAACTACTGTGGCATGCCAGTTTGTTTTGGCTTATAAGAGTTTGCCATAGTGACGGGATTGAGATGCCATCATCCAGAAGAACCACCTATCGCCAAGGGAATACCCCGCAAAAGATCCAAGGCAAGAAAACACAAGGAAAAAATAAATGGGCTGTTTGACATTGCTCAATGTGGCTACAAAGCATCGAATTTGTTGACAGATTTCATGGATAAAACCATACCAAATCAGTACAGGGAGCAATTATGCTTATTTTGGTTTGCCCATTTGGTTATATTGGCAAGAGATGTCAACAAGGTCATAGAAGATGATTTGTTGGCTCGTGCTGAGCATTTTGATAAATTCAACAATTATCCCTAGGGATATGACAACTTCTACTTGACTGTCCAATATTTACTGACAAGCTATCCTCAAGGACGACCACATTATTCGACTTTCCTTGGGCTTTCATGGTAAAATTAATCACTATTTTTACTCATCCATTAATTTATATTGAATATAACTATTATGACTTTTTTTTGCTTACAACCTGTTTACATTTTTTAGGCTTGGCCATTTGAAGCCATTCCTCCCCTTCTAAAGCAGGTAATGGATTACCTGGATGAGATTTCTCATCCAAGGATGTTTAGGTGGTTGGATGCAAAGAACAACACAAAATTAAGGAGGCTGATCTCTTTAGCCCTACGGATGATGCAGTATGTCTTCTTCAAGTAAAATAGTTTTACTCAGTGAAAGAAATTGAACAGATGTTATATTTGATGCACCAGATGGGATATCTTTTGTGATAGATTACCCGTCCTATGCTAACTGGTGCAACAGATAGATAATCTATTATGATAGACAATTGATATCTTGCATCAAATTACCTATCTGTTGCTTTGGTTCTCTGAACCTAACTCCTAACAGATTGACTATCTACTATAAATTATGCAACAGCTGTGTAATCTGATGTAACATATTATTAATCTGTTTTGACATACAGATCATCTGTTGCATAATATATAACCCAACAGATTACCTATCTTGTGCAACTGGTGTAACGGATTGGTAATCTGTTGCGACAGATGATTGATATTTTGCATCAGATTATCCATGTGTTGCTATGGTTCTCTTAACCCAACTCAAACGAATTTTAACCATTTACTACAAACTATGAAACAATGGGTAATATGATGCAACATATTGTCAATCTATTGCAGAAGTTGACTGTGTATAACCCAACTGTGAAAATTATTATATTATATGATTTAAATGTATCTACTTTGTTTTACAGGTTATGCATCTACGGATTGTGCCTACTGAGAGGGAGTCAGTGATGACTTCTTATATTACTCTAGGTTATGTTGATACTATAGCGTACCCAATGGTGGAGTTAATAAAGAAGGAATTTGTTGGAGCAACAACCGTAAGAAGAGCAGTTAGGCAAGGTCATCCTAATGTTAAGGCTCTTCATGACCAACCTACTAAGGCAGATCCGGGTGCTTCTTCTGGTGGAGTTGTTGGTGTTGGTGGCAGGCGTGCTGATGCTTCTACCACTCGTGATGATAAGCATGTTGATGCTCAAGAAAAAATAAATATGTTTGGAAAAACTCCTTTTCACCCTTACACAGGTCCCTCTCACCTCTCTTCACCCTTGTGTTCTCGTTGTGAATACGAAAGTACAAAGATAACCAGGATAAACTCTTTGAAAAAGTAGAGGCTATCTCTAAAGTTGTCAAGAAATTTAAATCTAAGAGGGGTTTCATACCATCCAATAAGGTGAGGGAGCTGAATACTCTTACAACGACGGTTAGGAGGAAGAAAAGAGCAATTAGCGACGTACTCTCCGGTCGAAAATAAAAAAAATTGCAATGTCTCCCTCTCCAAAAGCTGTTGAAGTTTGGGGGCCATTCAAGAAGGTGGAAATATACGTGGAACTTGGTGCCAAAGAGAAAAGAGATCTGTGACAGGCCAAGAATGCCAAACCAAGCGCACCAGATTACCCCAGGCCTCCCTTTCCCTCAAGACTTTCAGATTATGACAGATATGCGTATGCGGTATGAGGATAAGACAAGTTTAATTTTCCTAACCTAGACTTCTAATCTATCCCATGAAAAAAAGGCTACGCAACAGATATAAAATCCGTTGCAACAGCTGGGTATTTTGGTGCAACTGGTAGTGGTTCTGTTGTAACTTATTATCTATCTGTTGCATAAGTTGCATTGGATTATTGATTCAGAGAACCCTATGAAACAGATGGACCATCCGTTGCATCTTTACAATTACTAACCTGTTTAAAAATTGACTTTTTATATCATAGCATGTTGACTAAATTCTCTGCCTCATGAGAATAAGGCAATTAACGTACCCAAAAGCTTATGACGCTGCCGATAAGATAATGGACCTTGACTTCCGCAAGAAGCTCAAGGATAAGTACGATAAACTCAATAATGCTGCATTAGCTTGTGGTGAGGGATTTGATTTCTTAGTTTCTATGTCGGACTGGGATGAAGAAGAAAGGATAAAATATGTTAAAGGAGATAGGCCAAATCCACACGGCAAGGGCTGGATCGAGGCAAAGAGGATTCTTGCAGTCATTAGCATGGACGGCATACATTATCAGGATATTGAGATATTACTCGAGAAGGAAAAGATCAAAGTTTATGACTGCAACGTACTTGCTATCGACGAGGTCAATGTTTTCCATGTGCAGCCACTGATGGAGCTGTTCCCCATCTTGTTGAGGGAGAGTAAACTGATGAATCATTTGACAAAGGAAGAGTTGATAAAGAAATCATGGGATTTTGAAGGTCGAAACAAGGGCATGAACCTTTCAAATAATGATACCGGTTACGCGTGCGGCTCGCACGCATCGAATGTTTGCTAACCAGCACAGAAATGGCCGAGCTAATGACCTTTCTGTGCGACAATGCTGTGGCAAACCTGCAAGAGGTCTAGGCTTATGGGGTACTAACTGGATGCTTGGAGCCTGTGTATATAGAAGAGCCTTTGAACTAATAATTTTTATTTAAAGTCACACTTCACTTTACTTTAAATTACATGTACATGTAGTGGCAATAATTTTATTCTAATGAAAGTTGTGTTTTTTATAATGCAATAGATTGTCAATCTGTTGTAAAATATATTCAATCTATTATGGAAGATAGTTTATCTATTCTAATAGGTTAGTCATCTGTTGTATTATGCCGATGTTATTTTTATTTAATCTGTTGCAACAGTGGGAGCACCTATTTGATAATTTCCAACAGATGACCTAAATTTTACAACATATACCTAAATCTGTTTGATATTTTCCACCAGTTACGCTTGAATATCCATGTGCTCGACAACACCAAACCAGTAGCAAATACACCACCATAAAAATTTCAGCAATTAGGCTTGAATATCTATGTGCCTAACAACACCAAACCAGTAGCAATAACGGTAACAATGTAGTACATTCTTGCTCGATTTTATTTCTCTTAAAAAACATTGACTTTGTTCAACAAACTCCAGATTACATAATTTGCTTTTGAAGGGTGTCGTTCTTCATACTAATCAAAGTAATCGCATTCACCTAATTTCTATAACAACAAGAACATAATTACAAAATAATTACAAGTCAATAATTAATCAATTAATTAAATAAAAAAATATACCTTTGAAATCTTACAAGTAAAAAACCTATGACCTGGATTTTATTGAGTCCAAGAAGTCTTCAATAGAGCTTCATGGCCGCACTTACAATATCAAAAATCTTTATCACAAAAAACAGTAGAAGATTCGCTCGACATTGTCAAGCTCAGTTGAAAAAAATAAAAAAAAAGATGAAGAAAAGAAAGACCAAATACAAATAATTTAAAGAATTTGGATAGATAAAAACGATGATGATGAAGAATAAGATTTGGAAATTTAGAGTTAAATTTTAGGAAGAAGATAAATATATAAGACAATGGAAAAAAAATGACCGTTGGGGGCCAAATCAGACCCAAGTCAGCAAAAATGGGGGATCAATGAGCCTTGGCTGTGTGAATTACATGCAAGCAGCCAACAAGGTAAAAAGTGCAAAACTGACAGATTTGATGCCTATTTTATTTTACGTGTTTGAAAAAACACTGTCTACTTGATGCCTATTTTATTTTATTTTAGCTTTTTTGAACTGAACACTTCGATGGGTTCCGATTTTTTTATTTCAATTCACTATCACTTTTTTACATGTAGTGTAATTATTTATGTCCAATGAAAGTTGAATTTTTATAATGCAACAGATTCTCTATCCGTTGTAATAAATATTCTACTTGTTCTGACATATAGTTTATCTGTTGCAATAGGTTGGTCATTTGTTGCATTATATTAATGTTTCTATCTAAGTCTATCTGTTGTAACAGTGGAAAGACCTATTTGATAAATTCCAACAGATTAACTACCTATTGCAACATATGTCTAAATTTGTTTGATATTTTCCAACGGATGTGTCGTCTGTTGCAACAAATACGTTATCTATTGCAATATTTGAATCTTGTATTATATTTCAATTAATAAGTTTAAATCTAAGGAAAAAATAAAATTTATAGACAAAATAAAATAAATCGAAGCCTTCAGAAATTAGCTTAAATAAATCAACGAATAAATGAAATGTAAAAAAATTATTATGGGTACAGATCTCAACAAATACATCAATAATTTAAGTATTGATGCCAAGGATTCCTAAGGAGGGGTCAGGTTATTATTTTGACAAACTCAAGCTATAAATATCTACTCAATAGGGACAAGTTGTTCTTTATCAGGTACTATGGAATTCAGTTTTGGTCGTCCTGGACCTTTATTGTCTCTTTTCTGCATTTTCTGTTCTTCGTATTTCCATAAAAAGAGTAGCATATTATTAATGTTGTTCAGTAGTAGCTTCTACATCCATCTGAAAAGACAAAATTGGTCAATGTTAATCATGAAGATACAACAAAATAGAAAAGAATAACTCATCTATTCTAGCAAATCAAATAGGTTTTTATCCTATTTTAAATTATCCCAAACAGATTATATTTCTATTGCAATAATGAAACAACTGTTGGGAAAAATTTCTACTTGAGGAAGACCTGTATGATAATTTCCAATAGATGAACTATCTGTTGCAATATATGACTCATCTATTGTAGTAGATAAGTCATATATTGGTACAAATAAAAGAGGTGCGAAGAGTTGTTTGATTTGCTAAAACAGACGAGACATATGTCACAACAGATACTTTATCTAGTGCAACAAGTTAGTCAACTGTTGCAACAGATATATATATATATATCTATTTGATAATTTTCAGCAGATGTGTCAGTTGTTGAAATAGATATATGTCTGTTTGTTAGTTGGAACAAACATATATATATTCACCTTCTTCAGCTTGTGCTGCTCTCCTTTGGACATTGTACATTACTCAGTACAACACAAGGATAGAGAAGTTGCAATTTCAATTTTTTAGATGCTTGATAATTCAATGGAAATCACTTTTCTTATCTTCTTAGCCTTAATCTCTAATGGAGTGGATGGATATAAAATCCTCTTTGATGGAACGACACCCCTATTAGATGTCAATTTCTTTACAGAAGCAGTTAATGCATTAATAGCATTAATCACTACATCTTGTTTAGCCCTGCAGTTTTGATATTTACATGCAGAACATTTGCTGGGAGAGGCAAAATTTGTATAACCAGTATGATCATACTCATAATGGTTTGTTTTAAATACTAAAAGAGGAGCATCATTAGCACCACCAGCAGCACCACTAGCACCACCAACAGCTCCATCACCACTAAGACCATCAACAACAACAAGCCCACTCTTCAAAATTATTTTTCTTGTAATGGTTGTTGCTCCAAACAATTCCATTTTTATTCTATCAATGACCTTAGGGTTCGATAAAGTTTGCACAGATAGTAAAGTAAGAAAAAATGGCATCTTCAACTCTCGATTGGTAGGAACTAGCGACGGATGCACAATCTAACATAAATCATTACATATATTAGAATGATGATTAGATAATTCAAAAAAATCATTAATTAAAATAAAAACTTAATTATAATTATACTTATTGCATCCTTCGGGAGGTTGAAGAGATCAATAAATTTTTTATTTTTATCAGTTTTGGCCGACAACCATTTCAAGATTCTTGAACAGAAAACTTTTTCCTGGTAGTTCACTTATTGTCTCAAATAAAGAATGGTTTCAAACGCCCAAGCCTATGAAATAATGCCGATAAATCAAAACCATTATTGAGTAAGAAAATATGAATGATATCATAATAAAAGAAAGAAACATTTACCATGAAAGCCCATGAAAAGCCATGTAAGTTGAGTGTCTTTGACGTTAAAGGAGTCAATAAATATTTAACAACCATTTTGAAGCTTTCATAACCCCAAGGATAGTTGTTAAATGCCTCAATATCCTTGGAGATCTTTATTAAACCGACGCTTATGTTGTTGTTAACGTCTCTCGCCCAAAGAATTATGTACAAACCAAACCAAGCACAATGACTGCTTGAGCTTCTTTGAAAGTCCTTTACCTTTTAATGCTTCTATTAAATTTTTATTTTTGAAGCTTGGATCAACAACGGACACCAGGTCATAACGATCACATGACTTGTCTTTGCCTTTTTTGGGTGTGCGGGGTGCTTTTTTGGGTTAGAATAGGTATAACTTCATAAGAAGGATAATATTTTAGTCTAGTAACTATAGCAAACTCCTTCAAACCAAAACAAATAGGCATACCATAGTAATTTATCCATACGTCATCCATCTTATCTTTGTTTTCATACATAAACCTACTCTTGAGAAGTTCATATACCATTTTCATTTGGAAATGAGCATTGTTGTCCTCCGCAAATCAAGATATTTCCCAAAGCAGCTGTCCTTGAAATAAGCATCCAATTTTTGTTCTCGAAGAATTTTTCTGAAGGCGTCAAAAGATTTTCCCATGACTGACTTAACCACGAAATTACCCATTAAATTTGTCGCATCATAACACAATATTCTCACAGGATAACGATCAATGCTGAAGGTTTTGACCAACTCTTAAGTGGAAGGGCTATTAACATTTAGATCACCTCTTTTGAAATATTCCTCCTCCCCGTGTTTATCGTATTCTGCTCCTGATTGAGATAATGCTTGTAAAGCAAGCTCAAAGAGTGGTGGATGTATCTTACTGCTTTACTTATTCCCTTACTTGGACTTGATTTAGATTATGTTCTTTTAGGAGCCATATTATCTAAAATTAACAGGAACATAAAAAATATATTATAGTTGAGAATACATCATTAAAAAGGGATAACAGTAAATCTAACAAGCAAAATAGTAAAATAACAGTTCCAATAGATCACTGATCTATTGCACTAGGTAGTACATCTGTTGCAGCATATAACCAACCTGTAGCAGCGGATGAGTAATCTATTATAATATTACAAAATATATCACTCATTTTTTAAGACAGATGAATGGTCTGTGCAACAAATCACACATTGTTGCAATATATGAGTGATATGTTGGAATAGTTGAATAATCCATTGTAATGGATGAGTAATATATTGCAACAATACAAAATATATTACTCATCTGTTGAGAAAAATGAATGGTTTGTGCAGCAGATCATATATCTATTACAACATCATCTGTTGCAACATATGAGTGATCTATTGGAACTGTTAAATAACTTGTAGCAATGGCTAAGTAATCTGTTGCAATAATACAAAATATATTAATCATCTGTTGAGAAAGATGAATAGTCTGTGTAACAGATCAAACATCTGTTGCAATATATAAGTGATCTATCAGAACAGTTAACTAACCTACAGCAATAGCTGAGTAATCTGTTATGACTATACAAAATATATCACTCATCTATTGAGAAAGATGAATGGTCAATGTAACAGGTAGCACATCTATTGCAACACATGAGTAATCTATTAAAACAGTTATCAATGGTCAGTATTGTTTAGATTTTTTCCAACAGAAAGGTCGTCTATCGCGGTAGATGAATGATCAGTTGGAAAAATCAAGTCTTGGACATGTCTTGTTGGAAGAGTTGATAGGATTTTATCCAACAGGAGGTTCATCTGTTGCATCAGATCTTTAATCCGACGGCTCCTCTCTTGCATCAGATGGTTAATCTGTTATATTCAATTTTTTATTTGATAGTTTCTCTGTTGTATCCGATAGTAAATTTGTTGCATCAGATAGTTAATCTGTTGCAACATCTGGTTAATCTGTTGCATCATGTAGTTAAACTGTTGCATCATATGATAAATCTGTTGCATCAGATTTTCTATTCGATGGTTCCTCATTGAATCAGATGATTAATTTATTACATCAAAATTTTAATCTGATGGTTCTTCTATTGCATCAGATGATTGATCTATTGCATTATATGAAAAATCTATTGCATTAGATGGTTAATATGTTGCACCAAATGAATAATCTGTTGGAGAAAAAAATAGTAGCACGATTTTGTTCAACAGAAAACAACAATATCACCATTTTTACCAAGAACAATAACAGAACAAATTGACCCAAATCATTATTTTGTTTGTATAAACACAAACAACAAAAATTAAACTTAAAAAAATGCAATAAACAACAAAAAATCATAATTCACTTCGAAAAGAGAAGAGAAAAAATACCAGAAATTAGGATTTTATTTAGACTGCACTTCAAATTAAAGCAACAAATATTGAAATTGTTAACCAATACTATAAGAGAAGTTGGCTTAAGTTCCTCGTCTTCTTCAAAACTACAAAGGCCATAAATTTTTACCTGTGAAAGAAGAAAAGGAATGATGAAGAATTCGAAACTGTTGTGGCCAGAGAGCAAGGCTGTCACGTCGATTGAAGGTTGAAGTCTAAAAGAAACTCAAAGAATTTATCGTCGGAGGTTGAAGTCGCCGAGGATTGAAAGGAGAAATTTGCAGAACTGTTGGTTGAGAGAGAGTTGAGAGAAGCTATCGAGAGAGAGGAGAGAGACTGGTTGATTTGGATTGAAGAGGGGTGTGGGTTGAGTTGATTTATATTTTCAAAAAGATTAGAAAGTTTTAAAAATATTAATCAAGTCCACAATTAACTTAATCAAGTTTTCTAATGATGTTTGGCCCTTTAAGTTGATCAATGTCACCAATCCTTCATTTAAGATTTAAAAGACACATTTCCTTCAATTTTCTCAAGTTTTTATTTCAAGAAAGGAAAAATTCCTTTCTTTTTTAAGTTTTTTTTTTTTTGGAATAAATATTGAATTAACATTAAATTATGTATCTATTTAAGCTTTCATCTTCATTTATTCTTTTTTTTAATTACTGAATTGCTTCCTTCTATAAATTTCTTTGATGACATATAAAAATATAGTTATTTTTGTTGGAAGATCCCATATACACAGTCTTTCACCAAATTCAAATTCCTATTTGAATTTTATATTATTTAATTCAAAGAATTTATCTTCAATAACACATAATTATCAACTTAACCATATGCATAACAAGTAAAAGGACGAAAAGCATTTGGTAAAATAATGAAAAAGAGAGGTGGCCACTAACCAGAAGAAGACGTGCTCCAAATCAATAGACAGATTAAAAGAAAATCTGTTGAAATCAATGATCAATATTAAATTGTTTGATCTGTTGATATTCCTAATTAAAGTGAGTAATTAATAATATCTACGGAAAAGGGCCTGAAATGCCCTTTAACTATGTGAAATAGTGTAAAAATATTCTCCGTCTATCTATTGGGACTAAAATGTCCTTCATGTCTACCTATTGGGTCTAAAATGTTCTTTCCATCTACCTATTGGGTTATTTTATCCTTTTATTTAAGAAAAAAATTATATAATACCACAACTTATCTTTATTAAACTACATAAAATCCCTATCATTTTTCTTAATATTAACCAAATAAATAATGCACAATCAATTTTTCATCGTTCTAAATTGATCTGATAAACAAAAAGAAAAACAACATAAATAACCATTTTAAAAAAATTATTACATACACATAACCGTATTAGTTGGTTGTCAGATATAGAATACCAAATATTTACTTTTATAACATATTCTAATATATAGAAAAATAATTATATATTGAATTTTCATATTCCTTATTTATTACCTATTTTTATGAAAGTCTTTGTTCATTCATTTTTTATATACTATATCAAAATTTTATATTTTTCATTTTTATTGCCTGCTTTCATGATGCCTCCATAAAAATATATGATATATTTATACCATAAAAATTCATGGTATATTTATATGTTATACAAATTATATTTATATCATAAAGATACATGATATATTTATATCATACAAATTATATTTATAGCATATAAATTATATTTATGCCATAAACATACATGATATATTCTAGATATAAAAAGTTTATACCATGTAATATTGAAAATACATATTTATATTTAATAAATAATGTTTTAACAAGAAAAGTACTTCCGGCATAATGAGATATATCATGCATATTTATCTCATAAATTATATCAAAAATATAATAATAATAATAATCTGACTTTGACATAAATTATATCTATACAACAAAAAAATATGGTATATATGTACTTCCAACATAATAATTTTTATTCCATAAATATTTATCCATACAAAATTATGATTAACTCATTACATTATAATTAAAAATACACGATAATAAAATAATACTAGATGATTAACATACATGAAAATAAAACGAAACATACATGAACAAATAATGAAATACTTAGTTTGTTTAAAAATATTTGAATTTTAAATATAAGAGAGAAAGATTTGAAAGCAGTAATCATCTTTTTCACTTTTAATTTGAAGATTGAAAATATATCTCTTAAATTAAGGTGATTGATAATTAGTTATAGCATTAAATTAGGAATTATAATTATCTTTTTTGATTTTTTTAAATGCCTATATATGTAAAAAAAAAAAAAGACTTTTATTTTTGTAATATTGAAAAATTACTATTATTTATGTAATTAAATTTTAAGGATGACCTTTTCATGTTATTTACCTAAATGAAGCGACAAAATAGACCCAATAGGTAAACGTGAAGGGCATTTTAGGCCCAATCGATAGGTGAAAAAGATATTTTAGACCCAATAGGTAGACGAAAAGAGAATTTTAGGCCCAATAAATAGATTAAGGACATTTTTGCACCTTTTTACATAATTGAAGGACATTTTAGACCCTTTTCATAATATCTATACATCTTCATATTCAACAATTATGAATTATTTTCTAAATATTCTTTCCGTTATTTTTATCGAATTCTTTAAAATATTATTTTCTCCGTCTCATATTAATTGATTATCTCATCCAAATTACTTATTCAATTACTAAAATCAAGATAACATTAATTAAAAAAATATTCATTTTACCCTTACAATTAATATTCTTTGAAAGTGTAAAAATAAGTTTGTAAAGTTACAAGAAAGTAATTTACAAGGTAAATTATTAAAATTATCTTTTTTATTTATAATTTCTTAAGTAGCATACAAAATTAAAAGCGATCAACTAATATGAAACAAAATGAGTATCTTTTTCCTTATCTTTATTATTAGGAAGTTAAGGAAAAAGAAAAATGGGATTTGACGATTCATTTTTAAAGAAAATGAACCTATATTGAAGCAAGAAAAGAAAAAAAAATGAAGATAAAAATATTTAATGAGAAAAATGAAAATTAATATAAAATTAATCATGTTTTGATTTTTTTTTAACCATATGAAAAAGAGATCGATTTTTCTTAAAATTCCTTTCTTTCTCCATCCTAGAAAAAAATAGTATACTTTTTTTATATACCCAAGAGATTGTTTCACTTATATAATTATCGATCAAGTTACGAGCACGTACTTAAATGATAAGAATATTCTTTTAATTTCCTTGTTTTAGTTTTGATTATTGAAAGTAATAAAATCTAATTTTAGGTTTGAGGTTGAAAAAAATTCATTCAAGCTTCTTAGATTAATTAATAATTCCTATAGGTATATTCTTAATTTGCTTTTATAGGGATGAATAAGAAAGATGAACAAGAAAAAAAATAGTTGAGAAAATTGAGAAACCGATGAAATTATGATTGTTATAGAGACGAAATAATCAAAGACTATTATCATCTCTGAGGAATTGCAATAATGACACAACCAACGATAAAATAAAATGCTTTTTAAAATTTCCATGTTCATGGTTGGCTCGTGTTTTCATAAACATATATAGTGCATATTTTTCAAAGAAAGTAATTTAAGCTTTTCCTACTTTGTTGATAAATTAATATAAGTTTTTTGTTTACTTGGAATGAGATTTATTTGTTAATAACAGTTTTTTGTTACTTGTAATTAATTAAATTCAAGAATATCAGGGTGC
>NC_061111.1:138650842-138664176 GCF_002878395.1 Capsicum annuum
GTGTATGAATTCTTATGATATGTCAACATCATCTAATAAAGCAAACTATAAATAACATAATGAATTTAACGCATTAAATTAGATTTCATTGCATTTGAAAATTAAAAGAAACCTTAACATATTCTTCAAACTTGAATATTATAAATTTTTACATATTTAATAAAAGATATTATTATAGCGCGAAGCTCGGTTCATTTCACTAGTATATAATACAACGGAAATCTTATAGCATGTTTGGCCAAGCTTATAAAATATTTATTTTAAAAAGTGCTTTTCAAAAAAGTAATTTTGGTGAGAAGTAGATTGTGTATGGCCAATAAATTTGAGCAAGAACTTTTGAGCAACAATTTACATTTGCCCAAGCTTTTAAAATAGCTTTTAAGTGTATTTTTATCAAAAGTACTTTTTTTTTAAAGTACTTTTTGGAGAAACTATTTTTTTTTAGCTTATGAAAACTGTTTCTTCTATTTCTCAAAAGCAGTTATTTTCTTCGAGAGGTTTGACCTAACACCTCAACTTTTTTAAATAAGCAATTTTGAAAAAAAAAAAAAACAGTTTTGGATAAAAATAAGCTTGGCCAAATGGACTATCAATAAATATTTCATTTTCCACCTTATAGTTCCCTCTTCTTTTTTTTTTTTTGAAATAAATAAAATAATAATAAATAATACTTGTATATTTAATTCTTATCTATAGTTTTTTATTTTTTGGCAAGATTTTTTATTAAACGTTAAATAAAAAGAAAAGTAGTAAAAGAGAGAAGAAAAATAGTCACTCTGAAAGTTCATAGCCAACCTTCTATATGGAACAAAACTAATGAAAGAATCTTTTTAAAATAATATTCAAATTCCGCTAAATCTATGTACAAATCGTTTCTTTCCTTTTTCTCTTTTCCTTCATTATTGCAAGCCTATATTGGTTACTTCACATACTGTAACTATATTTTTTTTCTTATTTTTAAAGTTAATTGCCAAAAAATATTTTTCTTTTAATTAGTCCCCTAAATTAATGTAAAATCCCCCAAAATCAGACATTCTCATTTCTAAAACAACACTCTAATAATTTCTCTTAATAAATTGAAAGTGCTTTTAATGAAAAATGAGAGAGTGGAAAGAAGCTAAATTTTCTCGGTAGGTAACGCAACATAAGGAAAATTAATTACTTCATGGTATATAATATGAAAATTTACTTTCAATACTAATACATAATCATTAAGATATTTCTCTTGATTCTTACTTACCATCATATTTGTAATTGCACATTAATTTTGAGATGTAAAATCCCAAAAATGATCATTCAACGTAAATAAATAAAATAAAGATAGTACTTTCTTTAAACTCCGTCTATCTTTACTTGTCCACTATATTAAAAATTGATGTTTAGTACTATCTTATCTAGTTTAAAAATTCAATAGATAATTAATTCATTTATACTTATTTTACCCTTAATATTAAATATTACTCATTATCTAATACATTTCTCAAAGTATTGAATTTAACATATTGAGTAATATAGTAAAAGTCAATATTATTTATTGTTTATTAAGATATGTGTCAAGTCAATAATGAAAAAAAATTGTTAAACAGAGGGATAATGTTAAGAGATAAATGACCTATAGGAGCACTAATTTGCTTTCAGGGCTATATAGAAAACGTTTGTGTTTCTTTCATGATATTATATTAATGCTTGTCGCTATTAATGTGTACTAGTTTAACCACACATGCCTCGCACGTGTAACTTATGACTATTTAAGATTAGACGATTTTATATATTACGGAGGTTTTTAATGAAGTGTAAAAAGTTCAAAACATATATTTTATTATAAACACACATATATTTTACCATCAAAAGTTTCAGGTGGTTAATAGATTTAATATATTGTAGATGTAGATTTATAGACTTTTTAAATCTTCTTAAAATAAAATTTAGTTGATTTAAAGTTCTTATACTATTAAAAGAAATATTGGTTTTTATTAATTCTGATAACTTCTAATAAGGAAAGATTTTTTCATAAATATATGTAATTAATTTTCGACTAATAAATTTACACCGATTTGCATGACTAAGTGGAAAACTCGACATGGAAGTTACTACAAAATCATGTACACTGAAAAGAAATGAAATATTTAGTTACCATTACAAATCAACATTTTATCTTCATTCATGAATCCTTTATTGATACTTATTCAATTCGAAGTGCTTATTCAATTCAAAAATATTTTGTAATCTCATGATTCAATTCTATTTGCAATTATGTAGAACAAAGATGAAGAAACTACATGTCTTAGCAAATATAATCTCCTAATTATCTTACTTACCCTAATTTTTAGTTAGTTACAATCCATAGCTCTCTTGCCACTTAAATACAATTGGATCAAAATTATTTTCCCTCTCCAACTTTGTCTTAAAAATCAAACTCCCCCCTCAACTTTGAACAATAATCATACTCCCCCTTTATCCTAATTAACTTTTTAAAATTCCTATTTTACCCTTTATCATCAATTTTTTAATTCTTTTTTTAACTTCTTTAAAATCATCATATTTTCATTTTAAAAGAAATTCATATAACAATTTTTTTATAAAAATATAAACATTATTCATATAACAAAAATTTCATAAAAACATAAACATTATCTTCTAGAAAAAAAAAGTAAGAAATATATAAGCTAATGATGATCTTTATTAAGTAAATAAGCATAATAAGAAAATTAGTTTTGTTAATAATAATCAAAACTATAATATTTATTTTAACAAGTTAAATAATAAGTACTGCTAATTTTATAAATATATTTTAATGCAGAAAATACAAACAATAAATAAAAGGGATAAGCCTCTAGTACCACCTCGAACTATGGTCAAAGTTGTTACGACACGCTCCAACTTCACAGGGGTCCTATTATCCCCTGAACTCAAAGTGAACGTATTTTTATCATTTTTTTGTGCTAATGTGGCACCTTTATTACATAAAATGGAGCCCATATCAAAGGTGTCATGTCATCTAAAACGATTAACAAAAGGTATCACGTTAGCTAAAAAGATTGACAAAAATACGCTAAAATTTAGTTTAAGGGATAATAGCACTCCCGTGAAGTTGACGTGTATCGTAGAAAATTTGGTCATAGTTCGGGGATACTAGATATTTTTCTCGAATAAAAATAAGGTCAAATTTTAAAGATTATACTTATTTATATAAATTATAAAATATGTAATACTCTATTAATGACAATCACAACTTATTTACTGATATAGACAATAGATAATATCGTTTCTTATCATTTGATCTTCATGCTAAAAATAAATGTTTTAATTTATCTGCTCAATTTATGAAATCAAGAGAATTGTATTATATTTTTTTCTACCCTTTAGTGTTAAATAACTATATAAAGTAACAATATAGACAAATTTAAAGTTTCAAATTATCATTAATAAGGTTAATTTAACAAAATATACCTCTAAGTAAAATTTTCTTAAGGACTGTGTTATATCAACAAAAAGTTAAGTAATACAAAATGAATTTAGTAAGAGAGTGATAAAACACGAAAATATACGCACATGCATGTACATACATATGTATATATACACACTTAGGGGTGGGTTATTTGGAAATAAGTTATTCCGGGATTAGTTATTACAAATAAGATGTACCAACATGTATATGTGATAACTTATCTCATCATTGTGGTATAAATGGTGCGATAAATAATTTTGAGACTACGCAATACATCTAATTAAATGCAGGAGAAATAATCATGAACTTTATCTCTGAATTATTATAATTATGCCTTACACCAAATGACTCTTTAATACATATAATACTAAAATAACGATCATAAAAAATAACATTGAATTTTGTGATAAATTTATAAAACATATTAATTTGCGTATAAAGTTAATAAACTTAAATAAAATGCTACAAATATCCATGTTAAAAAAATATTCATTACATATAATATAAAAAGATATTACATAAATATAGAATTAAAATTATAAGGACAAAATGGACATTGCATGGGATAAAGGGGGAGTATGATTATTGTTCAATGCTGAGGGGGCAGTTTGATTTTTTAATCAAAGTTGGGGGTGAAAATGATTTTCAGCCAAATACAATTTATAGCATCTCTTCTCTTTCTCTCTCTCAAAATCTTGCTCGCCTCCCTTCCTCATATCCGTTTCTCTAGCTGCCTCCCTCTATCCATCTCTTCCTTTCATTGACTCTTAGTTCTCTTGTTTTCTTTCTTTCAAAAAACTTTAGTTTACTTTAGCAAATCATAATTGAAGTGTGCTAAATTATAGAAAGAGTGTGTGGACATGACCGGCAACTAGTAAGTTGCCTAGATTTTTGTAATTAAATCTTTTCGTATCTATTAGGTAATTCTAAAATTTAAGAATTTCAAATTAATTGAGATTTTGTTTTATTAAAATTCTTTCCTTATTTGAACTAAATAGCACAACTATTAAGTATCTTATAAGTAGACTACAATGTAGGTTTTCTTTTTCAGGGTTTAAGTTTTGATTTTGTAGTGAAGTCTACTTTGTTCTAATCCATTGTCACAACCAAGTTATTTGATCGGTGTCTATTAAAATTTTAACTCTGATTTAATTATTTTCTCTCCTATTTTTTCTATCAACCGCAACGATAAGAAGTTATCACCCCATCAAATTTGACAAAGAAAAAGTTATTGGGGTCTCAAGATTAAAAATAGGTACTCAAAAATACTTAAAGAAACAACAAAAAGGAAACTATTTAAGAAAATTATAAGCAAATGAATTTTTCTTGAACAGTTTTAACCATGACCTAAAATACAGGTGGTAGAAAATTTATTCTATGAAACAACCTTAGAATATGGTTAGTTATCCGTATAGATCCGCACCCCCTACTAATGGTATTAGAGCCCAGTTATTTAAAAAATACAGCAGTAGTATATATGTTTGAATTTAGATTGAATCAATTATGAGAAGACCATTTAAAAACAGAGAAGCTTTTAGAAAAATTAAAGAATCTTTAATTAGTAATTATTCAGAATATATATGTCTAAATAAAACAAAAGAAAACCCACAAAGATTAGCCTACCTAATTACCTTAATATCTAGTATTGAAACAAAATTAATCATCCATTTAAAATCTAGAAGAATGAGACACATACCACCTAACTATGATAAAATCAGATTTAGATATCCACCAAGATATTATAAATATGGTTTAAATGAATAAAGTACAAAAATATAAAGAATTAAAATAAATTATTTCTGAAAAACGTAAAGAATTAAAAATAAAAATAGAAAGACTACATTATAATATATTTGCCGGAGTTAGTGAAAACTCAATAAATACACAAAAAGATGAAATATCAAAATTAGAATCACAAATAGACAGTTTAGAATATATATATTAACATGAACTATTCACAATTAAATGAACAAAGAAGAATTTATAATAGATGAAAAAATATATGAAAATCATGAAGGATTAAAAATAAAAATAGTATTTTCTAATCTAGGAAGAAGATATAAGAAAATAGGTGAACATTTATATTTAATGTTAGAAAAAGAAGAATTAAAATTAGAGGATAAATTGACAGCAATGGTAAGAATAGAAAGAGAAAATGAAGAATAGATAGGAAAAAGGAAATAGAAAAAATTAAACAACAAACTACAGAAGAAATACGAAAAATAGAAGAAACTAAAAATAGTAGGATTGCTGAATTAGAAAAAGAACTACAAATGTTAAAAGATTTATATGAACAAAGACAAAAGGAAAAGGAAGAAAAAGATAAAGAACAAATATTACTAAACGAGATAAATCAATTTAAAGAAAAATTAGAAATAAAAAACTAGGAATTAGAAATAAATAATATAGATGTTGAAGAGACAGATAATTATAATTCAGAAGATAGTGAAACATATACAGAAATATTAACAAATACAAAAAAAAAAATTAGAAATCAATGAAAAACAACAAGTAATTAATGAAGAAAACTTAGAAAATATCAACACAGAAATAAATACTCTTGATAAAAAAGAAGATGAAAATATAATACTTAGAACATCAGAAATAAGAAAACCTACATATTATAAGAATAAGTTTAAAAGACATAATCTAAAGAATGAATATGACAAATGGACACCAAAACAAATAGTTAATAAAAATTATAACTTTTTAGACTTAGACTGTGTAATAGATACAGAAAAAACAATACAATTATGGATAGGATATATGACAAAACAATTATTAGATAATAATATAAACATAACAGATGCATCAGAATATATAGAAAGAACACTAATAGGAACAGTGAAATTATGGTTTTCAAATTTAACTGAAAATAGCAAAAAGGTATTAAGAACTAATAAACCTATAGAAGGAACATCATCAACAACAACTAAACTAACACCTATAGAATTATTAAAAAAATATGAAACAGCTATAAAAGATGAATTTGGTAGTATGACAACAATAGAAGAAGAACAAGATGAAGAAAAAGATACAAATAGGAATTTAATGTTAAAATTAGCAATATGTAATATGTGTTATATAGATGAATATACTTGCGCATTTAAAGAATATTATTATAAAGGAGCATATAATATAGAAGAAAGTAAAGAAATAAGAAAATTATATTTTAATAAATTACCCGAACCATTTAGTTCAAAGATAATAAAGAGTTGGGAAGAAGCAAAAATAGTAGATATTTTAGGAGCAAGAATAAAATTTTTACAACAATGGTATAGAAACTTATGTGAAAAATATAGAGAAGAATTAAAAATGGAAAAAACATTGATAAGAAATTTAGCATGTTGCAAAAATAAAATAACACCCCAATTTAGATGTGAAGAAAGATATTATAAGAAAAGAAAAAGACATAAGAAATATAAGAAATATAAAAAATCAAAATATAAATACAAGAAATCAAGAAAAAGATATTATGTAAAAAATTATAAATACAAAAGAACATATAGAAAAAACAAACCTATAAAAGAATGTACTTGTTGTAATTGTAAAAATAGATAATACAGAATATATGCAGATAGATTATATAGATTATGAATTAGAAAGTGAGAATAGTATATATGAAATTTCAGAAAATGAAACAGATAATGAATTAGATAGTGAAATAGATGAATCAAATGACTGAAGAAGATATAAAAATAATAACAAAGGAAGAATATTTAAATGATTAAGGAATAGAACAAAAAATAATATTTGACAGTAACATATTTGATGAAATAAAAGAAAAAGAATTAGACTTAAGTGTAGAAAAAATATTTAAAATACCAACAATAAAAAATATTTTTACTAGGAAAAAAGATGAATATTATATAGTATGTCAAAAGGAACATGTAATAGACTGTAGATATGCAAAAGGTAAAGCTAGTATACCACTAGTAACAAAAAGAATAGTTAATAAAGAGATAAACGATATAAAGAGTAGAGGAAACCCAATAAAATATGTACACCTTGAAGGTATAGAGATATTAATAAAAGCATGTTTTAGAGAAGGAATAGATACACCAATAGAATTATATTTAGCAGATAATAGAATTATAAAACCTATAGAAAAAAACATAATAACTGCCGTAAAAGGAAATCTAATATACCAAAAATTTAAATTTATAATAAGTACATATTATTCAGTAGCAGTAACAGATAAAAATATAGATAAATCATTAGTATTATATTGGAAAATATCAGGAATAGAATTAACCCCAGGAAGTAAAATATTTACAGCAAGATGCAAAAATTTATATGTATTAACAACAAAACATAAAGTAACAGGAAAAAATAAGATTAACAAAATACGAATAGAAAGTCCATTCGAACAAATTGTAAAAACAATAGATTATAATGATTATAGCTATAGAGACATAGATATAGAAGAAAATTTAGAAATAGTAAATGATAGAATAAGTACAACGAAAAGAATAGCTGATGAAAAATCAGAACCATCAAGCTCATAAAAAAGAACAAGTTATGAAATAAATTCAACAAGTAATTTAAACCAATATTACATAACAAGAAAAATAAATGAAAAAGAATATTTAATACTCTTAAATACAGGACAAGAAGAAAATTATATAGCAAAATATCTAGTAAAAATGATGAAATAAAAACTGATAATGATATGTGCCCAGATCTACCAAGAAGTTTAATAAATAGTAAAAATATAGCAGAAAAAAATAATAATAGGAATTAGAAAAATAAAAATAGAATTTGAAGTAAAGGAAGAAATGCAAAAAACAGATATAATATTAGGAATAAAATGGCTAGAACAAGTAAAACTATATAATATAGAACATACACAATTAACCTTAACATATAACAAAGAGTAAAATGAAAATATATGTATTAATGAAGATAGTAGTAGAAGGATATTACAGTAGATATTATACGCCTATGATAGATATAGGAGCAGAAGCTAATTTATGTAGATATAATTGCTTACCAGAAAGTAAATGGGATAAATTAAAAACACCAATTATAGTTAAAAGATTTAATAATGAAGGAAGCTTAATTACTTATAAAGCTAGGAATGTAAAAATAGAAGTAATGGGATAAGATATTAACAATAGAAGAAATTTATAATTATGAACTAACATCAAAAGATATACTTTTAGGAATGCCGTTTTTAGATAAATTATACCCACATATAATAACTAGAACAGACTGATGGTTTACAACACCATGTAAACAAAAAGTAAGAGCAAAAAGAGTTAATAATACTTCTCTAAAAAATTCTTCTCTAAAAAATTCTTAATCACCTTTATAAAGGCAACTTCTTTAAATGCGGACATGCATATGCTCATACTTCAGAAGGTCATTAATGATCTTATCACAAAGGAAGCACTTTATGAAGATCTATTTGAATATATGTCATGGTATGCTGATCAAATTTCTGATTATTGATGTAGCATGGATCCACCCTGGCAAACAGCCAGAGGACGTGACAGAGAAGGACGAAGTCAAAACTCTTCATATTACGGAGGAGGAACAAACCCTACTTATTTTGGAAATAAAAATAATTCTACATATAGCTCTGCAAGTTCTAATTTTTTGGTATTACAACACGGAAATAGGACTTTGGTCAATTAAAAAATTCTCCAGGAAGGATCATCATCAAAAACACAGAATAGTAGTTCCTCAATTCATTTGGAAGATATTCCAGAAGATCATCCTTTGTACAAATAACTTCAATCTTATATATCCGATCAGCAAAAAACTCCAGATTCATTTGCATCTATAGTTCAAGAAAACTCCGAAAATAAACTCACATATGAGAAATTGAATGCTAGAGAACTCATTCTACTTATTGAAAATCCGCATATTCCTCGACAAGAAAATTCTGAAGAAGCATGGCGATTACTCCAAAAATACTTAACTACTAATGTTTATTTCACAGGAGAATCATATAAAACACGAACTTTTTATGAAAATATTTTTGTTCAGGCATTCAGTGCAGATTTTGAGCACAGTCCGATGGGAGACACTACCCCAGGTGTACATGGATACTCCAAGATAATTGTTAAAAAATTTATTTCTATTGAAGAATGGGGAATTTCATCTATGACTCAAAAAACTATGCCCATGGGACCAATGGGACAGTCTCAGATAAATTTCACATATTGGGATTATATTAAGGAATTTTCTCAAGTTTTATATTATAATAACATTAAACACAAATATACTTGGTTTATAAAAATCTGTGCCAAGGTCTTTGATAAACCCATTCCCAATTGGTTTGTACTATGGTGGACTTTCCACGGACCTATCGTTAAAATATTACCTCCAAAATATTCTTCTCTTTATTATACATGGAAAAAATCCTCACGCTTCTTGACTGAATTATACCTTTCTGAACATATTTGTAAAATAGATACTATTGACCAAATGTATTTCTGTATAGAATTCTCTATCCCTTGGATTCATAGATGGTCAGTTGAAATAAGTTATACTAGCCAACAAATTCTTGCTTTATATAGAGTCTTTTACTGCAATTTTTGGGACAAATTAACTCGTGAAGATCCACATACAAAACTCACATATGGACATGATCAACAAAATAATATCATCAAAAAAATTGCTGAATATGAACAAACTCCTCAAAAATCAATTTTAGTTGAAGATAAAAGTCTCAATTATGTTTCCAGAAAAATATCAGCTCACGATGGGAATAAAATGGAGATGATAGAACAATACTTAGCAGAAGTACGAAATAAATTACTTCAAACAGTGGATCAAAACTCAGATTCATCAATGAAAAGTGATGAAGTAAACACTGAAGATATCACAGAGTCCCAACCTTCAGAAGTTATGGGCGAAACAGAAGAAGTGATTGAAAAAGCTGCAGTATTTATCAGAAAATGGAAAGGCAAAGCCTAGGTGGGACCCATCAGCTAAATTATTAAAAACTTTACTATGCATAGGGACCCACATATTACTGTGCAAGATGCTTTTCTTTTCTATTTAAAGCTACCTCATTCAGTTGTAAGAGGAGCAAGTTTTTCTTTTTATTTTCTATCTCTAAAGTACTCTCCCTTCTCTCTAGATCCTCCCACTTGTACAATATATCTCGAAGATAAATAAGAAGGCACTAGCCACTGTTTGTTAATATTTTTAGGCCTTGCTTCCGGCTATTAAGGTACATATTACTTTCTTATTTGTGTGCATTTAATACAAATTTTACCCTCGTCTAGTCGTGACTATGTCCGGCTAAAAGACTTCTTATATCTATGTTGAAGGTCTAACTTCGCTTACATGTTAACTATGAAAGATCCAGACTCTATCAAAATATAAAGAAATTTTTCTATAGTTTCTTAACTTGGTTCCAAAATGGTGGTACAGTCGAGTTCAATAAACTTATGTTAGCTTTGTCTCTGTGACTACATCTAGTAAGTTGTGCCTCTTTAGCCCATTATAAAGGGCGACTTCTGCACAATTAGAACTTTTAGACACATGGGTTTAATATAAGGTTATTAAATCTCTGACAGGCCCCTTGTTTGGATAAAAGATTCCATACAATCATTAAACTATTTGAAATTCTTTTATATTTCGGTTGGTGCTTTGGTTCGGTTTTTCAACTTTGGCGTAATCCAATATTGTTATATGGTCTGGCAGGCTGAGCGGCATACCCCAACCTAGTGAGATCCTATTAATTAATATAATATAATATAATATAATATAATATAATATAATATAATATAATATAATTATCAAAAAATAAAAAGAGTAAAATAGTTAGAAGAAATAATGACGAACATCATTTTCGACTCCTTATTTTCCATTTTATACCTTATTAATTTTTCTTTTTCCTTTTCCATTTATTTTTTTATTATATTATTTTTTTACCTCATTTATCTTCCTTATTTTCTATGTTTATGGAATAATATCTTCCTTTAAATCATGAAATATTTTTTTTTCATTTGATATGAATTTCATTAATAGAATAATTCTTTCTTCAAATAATTCTTGTTGCCCCTTTGACACTTTCATCACTCTTTCTATAAATTTCTCTGTTAAATTGAATTTTTTTTTTCAAAATTTAACACCGCATAGAGTTTTTTTGAGTCAATATAAAACCTCATATTTTCATTATTTGTGATGAAATATAAACATTATTTTCGAGCAGTCCACATTAAAATGACAGAAACTATGACAAATAGAAAATATTTGCAGCCTGAAATTGCTTCACACAGTAATAACTTGTTTTCAATTGTCTGTCTTAACAATCTTTTTGCTCCATCTTCAACAAAATTTATCCACCTCCAGATTTGAGTGTATTGCTCGATCAATTAAGCAAGGTCCGGCCCCATCCACTACACCACAACCTTTGATAGTCATAACCATTTTACAATCTTTCTGGTTCATCTTTAACAAAAATTTATCCACCTTCAGATTTGAGTGTATTACTCGATCAATTAAGCGAGGTGCAGCTCCATCCACTATACCACATCCTTTTATGGTCATAACTAACTTTATTATACAGAAGATTTTTAGAAGGACCATGAAATAGTATCTCTTTCAATTTTCTTAAGAAAATAACATTTCGAAAAGAAAAGGGGCAAAGTTAAGAAGTCGGATACTCAAAATCATCTTTTTTTATATGCTAAAAATTAAACAGTTTTACAAAATGAAAGGGTTTTGGTCCTTTCGTTTTCTATTTACTTTAAATTTGTACTAATTTCAATTGATGATTTAAATGTGTATAAGATTAATGCATTGTCCTGATAATAATAATACAACGCTAATTATTTTTGTAAAAGAAACTTAGAAATATATTTCTTCTCTAGTTTTTATTATTATATTATACTTTACCAAATATACCTGTTTTGCTATTATACATTTTATTATATTTATATAGACTGTTGCTAATATATTATTTTATGCATGATTGTGTTACGTAATATATTTTAGGCTATAATACAATTCTCTTTATTTTTTTTAATTTAAGAATGAAATAATATAAAAGTAAATATATTTGTAAAATAAAGAAAGTAATAAATATAAATAATATATATTTGATAACTGTAGGAAGACAAAGAAGGCAACATAATAATTATTGAAAAAGAAATAAATTAACGAAAGAGAAACTGTAAAGAGTAACTAGTTTTCTGAAATTTTCCTAAACAGAAAATTGGAGAAATATTCAAAAAGAAAAAAGAAAAATAGATAAATAGGAATGCTGAGCATTGAGGCATGCCACATCAGTAGCCTCTAATGTGATTTGAACTTTTTGCCCTTAGTTAAAAAATATTTGCAATAGACAAAATTATCTTTTCACCTTTTTTCTTAAATTATTATTAATATATAAAAAATTATAAATTTGTAAAATTCATTAAGTTTGTTTTTCTTATGCGAATTTTGCTGGAATTAGAATTCATACCATATATTTTAAGATTTTTTACCATATATTTTAAAATTACTTAATTATTAATTCTATTTGTACACAATATCAAAACTAATTAAAACTAAAATTTCACTCAAACCATGTAAAATTTGATTTTTAATAAGTATTCCGAATATAGTATAATATGTGTGGTAATGACTTTTTTCTTCAAAACTATTTTTAATGACTTCTGTTTGGATTTGTTTTTAAAATTCAAAGTTGGTTTCGGATTTTCTTTAAAAAAATAAGTCAATACTATAGATTATTTAGGTTTTAAATTAATTAGAAAGCCCTTATTTTATCTAGGTAAGAAATTATATATTTAACAATTCTAAATCAATTAAAATTCTACTTTATATAAAAAGAATATCTAAAACTCTATAAGTAATATACTTAATCAAACTTTACAAGAAACACACACACACACACACACACACACACACACACACACACACA
>NC_061111.1:138964276-139099175 GCF_002878395.1 Capsicum annuum
CAAACATGAATATCTCATGAACAATACTTTAAAATATGTGCTTTTAATAAATAACAATGAGGGAAGAGTAACATGCCTTAAATACTAAGAAATTTGGAGAGAAATCGACCCTTGAGTCCTTAGATGACCAACTTGATGAAACCCTAGCTTGACTTGCTTGAGGGAATTTAGAGAGCCTTTTAGAGTGTTTGATAAGTTACTTAGATTTGTTTCTGAGTGCTAATGACACCTTAAAGTGGTTATAAGATGTGGGTTTCAATTTGGGAAGAGGGGAAATGTCCAAAATACCCTTAACATAAAATATAAAAGTACTACCATTAACTATGGGTAACCCGTTGAGTCGTAGCCACTCCTTATGACTCATCACCCTACGTCGTAATCAATATAGTCTCTAGGACCCACTCACATTATTGATCCTACAACTTAACTGGTGATACTCATAATGAGACCCTACAACTTGTAGGGTCCAGTCGTAGTCAATATAAAATCCAATTTGGTAAACACTGGACATCCTACGATTTGCACCGACTGACTCATAATAATTTCTTTGGCTCATAGTGAGTCACTTGTACTCAAAGTAACACTTAACCACTTAATTGCTGATTTGGTTAAGATCGGGTCCATAGTACTCATAAAGATACATTACGACTCATTAAATGAATCGTTGCCAGGGAAGAAAGCTCAAAACTCAAGAAATTTTCAAGGAACAAAAACCAAGGGCATTACAGTAAAACTGTCCAAATGAATCAATAGTTGAATCAACAAACCCTCTAAAACTAGGTTAGCAACTAAACCCTATGGGACCTGAGATGGATCTGCATCTCATGCATGCTCAACCTCAAGCTTAAGGGAGATCCCTTTAACACTACCTCTAACCAAGGAAGCTTCACATGTCGTCTACGACCCCTAATTCACCCCTTTACTCTAGGCTTCATCCTCGGTTGTTGGCTCAATATTCCTAACCTCTTAAGATCTAGTCTTTAGCATTAGCATAGAAAAGAATAGAACACAACTTAGAACATAGGGTATAAATAATCCACACGACAAGGAATCAAAACATAGAAGTATTTCCAAAAGACATCTTATAGCCTCTTGAAGATAGACATGGATGTTTATGTACCGATCTACGATACGCTATGAGTTTCTTGCTGATACACTTATGGACCAATGAATCTGGCTACCCTAATACCAATTTGTCACGACCTAAAAATGGGTCCTGATGACATTTATTGTGGTTGAGCCTTAATAAGCAAGCCACTCACCTAAAATCGATAATAATATGAACCTAAATGAGACTTCTAGAACAAAGTCAGCCCAATCATAAAACATATATATATATATATATATATATAGATAGATAGATAGATAGATAGATAGATAGATAGATAGATAGATAGATAGAGAGAGAGAGAGAGAGAGAGAGAGAATAAATAAATGTCTAAGAAATACATAAATCACCAAAAACCTGGTGTCAAAATAAAAGAACAATCCAAGACTAAAAAGACATAAGTAAGATAGAGTGAGATTCTAAAATCCTCCCTAAACACTGCAATGCTCCAGTATCTTAAATATCACTAATCAAAAGCGCGATATCAACCTCTACGTGTCATACTCATGCTAGTATTTATATCAAAGGGCATAGTAGGAGTGAGTACGGTCCACTTGTACTCAGTAGGTATCATAGGTGAACTAAGCATAAAAGAAAATAATATAAGTAGAATATACTATTAACACGTCACCGCAAACAGAGAAGTCCCAAAAAATAGCTCACACCATCTTCACTAATAGTTCTAACATATATAAGTATACAAAAGCAATAATAATACGAATATAAAGAAGAAAATACATAGACACCACACACAAATCAAGGAAACTAAGGAAAACAAGCAAGATATGTATGCAATGCAATGTAATAAGAAATTGATAGAATGAATGGTGAAAGCAATCATATAAATTCTCGTATACACCCACCGAGCTCACAACTACTAGGCAACCCATATACTTTATCTCATATCTCAATGTCAATCTCAAATCTCTTCTCCGCTCAAGTTTTTGGAGAGGATTTTCATTAAAATGTCTTATTTTTTTTTCAAAAGTAGTGTGTCTCAGTGGTACCAATATCTCATGAACGAATATGTATGAAATAAGGATGTAATGCTCATAATCAACCCAAAATGAGGATATCCTATCTAGTCAATATGTAAGTATATATAAGTAAGCCTAGAAATCAACTCAATATGTCTGTAATTCATGATTTATCAACTTCGGATAAGTACCATCATAATAAATATGCATGCAAGTCATAATTATTATCATATCAACCCCTAACTCGGGTATTCTATCATAATAAAAGCGATCAATGCTCAAATAAGGCCTATCTTACAAAATTAAGTCCTTGTATGAGCATTACATCTAGACTGAATGAATAAAGATGCACAGATAAGGTCAATGATGTCAAAAAAATCCCCCATATGGGCAACACATAATATCAAATATCACAAGTTAGTATCAACAACATATAAGCCACCGCACAGCACACAACAGTAAGATAATCTCAAAATATAAAACTCATAGCTACCTTCCCTAACTCATAGCATGTTTTACTCATATATTAACTACTCAGATCAATCTGAAAGAAGTTAAGTAATAACCTACCTTCAAATAATAAAATCCAAGTCTAAAGTGCTTTAACACATAGCCTTTCCCTCACGAACGACATTAGAATAAACTACAATATTGAAATGTAACATATACGCGATAAAGGAAAGCTAATGATACCAATATTGCCCATATTCAAGTAGCATCCAAAATGGACTTGAAAAATAAATTAAAAAGTAAAAGGGTTAAAATCAAAATTTTATTTCAAAAATATTTTCTCCAAGGTTCTAGGAGTCGACGGGAGAAAACCCACATGAAAATGGGTTAAAATCAAGGTCCAAAATGAAGAAAATGATAAAAGCCCTAATATTTTACTTTGAGATCATAATTTAAAGATATTTTTGAAGATAAAATCAATGAAAAGTAGTGGGATTATGAGTCTAAAAGTTATCGAGACAAAAATCAATGTTGAAACTCTTGAAAATCGCCTTTCCCGAAGCTTGGAGATCTAAAAACGGAGGAAAATCATAAAAAAAAAGACTATTGCCTTGTGATCGCAGGCCCCAACCTCACCATCACAAGGGTTAATGTTGACCGGCAATGAGGCTGGTCAGCGGCCGCATAGTTGGGCCTCGCAATCATAATTAGTCACCCAATTTGGTCCACACAAATACCCATCGTGGTCGTAGTACCACCACCATGTGATCGCATGAAGGAAATCATCAAGACCCACGATTGCATTGTGTTGCACTAGCATTAGAAGCTAAGTTAAAAATATCTCTGAACGGACCCTTGAGATTTGTTCAGGACCCGATAGAATAAAACTATATATGCTACAATGCTAATTTTGATGTTCCTGAATCAATAGCGATGTTGAATTTTTAAAAGAAAAATCATTTTCACAAAAAGAACCCAGGTCCCTATTTCACTATTTTCCTAATGAAGGATCAAAATGAGACATAACAATCTCAAAACCAAACCAATCCCGCTACTAACCCGAATTCAATATTTTGGATCTGTTACCATAGTACAGTTTATCAACCAACACTCTAAGCAACAGATTTTGACCGAAGTCAACTATATGGTATCTCAAGCCTCTAAAACCACAACTTGCACAACTAATTTCGATCGCACCAGGATGTGCCAACCATACCCAAATCTTAAAATCAATATGCAGCAACTACGAAGAAAGAAAAAAGGGTCAAAATACATAGAAATTGAAAATTCACAAAACAAGGTCATTATATATCATATCCGACTAGACTGAATTTATCAAAAGAAGGAGAAGATAAAAATTGATTTTTTTTAAGTATAAATATATATTAAAAATAATATCAAGTTTATGTGTGAAAAGCATGTACCAATTACATAAGTAAAATATATTACAGTAAAATATGTGTATAGAAGTGTGTAAAGGTGTATAAAGGATATAAAAATTGTATAATAATATATATGAAAGAGAAAATATTTTTATAAAAGGAAAGAAATTTATGTAATGAAAGAAAAATATTTTTTATATTATATAAAGTAAAAGTATTCTCAATTAATATCTTTTACTTGACAAAAATCATGAGAAGAAAAGATTAAATAAAATGAAGATCTATTTTAAAAGAAAAGATTACACAATATTTTCTTAATAAAAGTGTGAATTAATTAATTAAATGACTAAATCAATTTAATTCTTTTATATATATATTAACGAATAAGTTTTGCCTAAACGCGTGGTGGGGATTACATATGTAAAGAGCATCCCGTACAATGCCCAAAAGTAAAATTTTCACTATGATTAAGATTTGTACAATTGTAAGAATATAAGAAAATATAAATATAAATTTAAACTCCTTTTTTGAATGTCATTTTCGAGAAGTATCCAAAGAACCTGTATAAACACTTGGTAGAAATATTAGTAGCAAATAAATATATCAAAATAAATTGAAAAAAATTATGTGCATATATGTATATAAAAGAAATAAAATTTTCATTAAAATGTATGATCGAATTACGTTTTAGATATGCCATGACTATGAAGTGATTGCTCGATTCATAAGTCGTCCTAAATTTCCTTGCCAAGATACGATCATAAAACTTTAGTGTTATCTTAATAATATAAAGATTTTCGCATACTTCAAATTTATTTATCTTTTGTTACATATTCATATATTTAATGTTCGTCTTTTTATTTATGGATGCCTAGAAAATTGACAAAAAATTTTCATTGGCCATGTACTGATATTTTATATAAAATGCTTAACTTGAAAAACAAAATTCGTCTTTTGTTATAGGACGGCCTAAAAAATCTGATGAATAGATATTGTCATTGGTCATTATAGTGTAGTATATGTCCATTATCAGTGTAAATAAATGTGAAGGATAAAATCATCCAAGAGAATTGCGAAAAAACGGTAAATGAGCAAGTGCAGTGAACAAACATTGCAACTTTTCACAATAGAAATAAAGTAGCATAAAGAGATAGCCTTCGAAGAATATTTTTCGGCAAGATCTCAACCAAAATTCGGCAAAGCAACATCAACTTGAAAATACAATAACCCCCATACAAAACATAAAGCAAGTAACAGCATTATCATAGAACATAGTTTTGTCCAATTAGAAAATAGACATAGATAAACCAAATGACAGGTGTAATTGGAGATAGTCAAGGTAAACGATGGCATTACTTCAACGTCTTTCACCAGAGCAATGTTGGAAACCAAGCTTCGTCTAGATCTGTGCATCAATAGTGGAAAATAATATTTTCCACTAAGAGATAATAATCCAAAAGGAGAAGGGAATAGGGACGACACGGTGGTAGTGGTGATTGGTCCGGTTCATCGGAGCTTGAAGCTACTCGTTGGAGTAATTGAGAAAAAAAGAGGTGGTAGGTTGGTTGTTAGTGATGTTGGTATTTTGCCTAATTTTGGTGAATTTTAGTGGAGCTTCATCGGTGGATGGTGGTGCGTGGCTGCTGGAGAAGGAAAAAAGGCCATTAAGAGCTTTAAAAAACTATGGAGAAGATGAAAACCAAAATTGTGTAGTAGTACTACTAGTAGTAGGCTTGTCTGTGTGTTTTAGAAGATGATAAAAAAGTCTTTCCATCCTTTTAATTTATAATACAAACGGTCCCATTTCGTTGTCCATAAAATAAAGTCTTCCTCCTCTTGTCTACTAAATACTACTTTAGTTCATAAGTTATTATCTAATAGATTTATTCACTCTTTTAACCAACATGTAAAATGTTATTATCCGAAAGATAAAGGTCATATGTAGCCATGTCAAATGTCACTTTTAATAAAGGTGACAAGACCTTGACTTAACCGAATAGTTGTTTCATGTAGTAAAGTGTAACGCCCCAAAATCGGGTTCCGAGACGTCACACGGTGCTTAGGATCACAAGTGACCCCAAGCTAACCCTTCTACTGGCATAACTCATAAGCAACTGAACAAAAAGTATAAATCTATACAAATCTGCGGAAAATAACTCTTTTCTGAATATGATAGATACAAAACTAAATTAACAAGATTACAACTCTGCTTTTACAACCAAAACTGAAATGAAATACATCAATTTCTACTGACTGTCTATGAAGCTTCTTCTAGTACTAACAATAGGTAGCTGGGTCATGACTCTCGACTATCCCAACTCAATACGGCTGGATAAAGAAAATACAATACTTTTCGAACTGTATAACTAACTTAAGCCCTTGAATCAAAAGGACTCATCACCTGCTGACTGGATGCCACAAACTGACTGGATCTGAAGATGTACACTATACCTTGTATCTACATTCCGAGAAAATGTAGCCCACATACGAATATGTGGGTTAGTACCATGGAAACATACCAAGCATATGGGGGTGCAATGCATATATAAAATAATATCTTAATATCATCACAACTTATAAAATTATGCATGCTGATATAAATGACTCACTTAGCTTGACTTAAATCATCAAAGTCATGGATGAGTAATACATGCAAAGTAAGACAAGTGAGTCATTACAATAAGTTCTCAATTCACTTTCATCTAGATTTTCAAACTATCAAAGAAATCAAATATCATAACAATTCTCTTTAGAATATAGTATTTCAATCTTTCGAAAAACAATAACTTTCTCATAACCAAATCTTCAAAACAATATATTCCTCTTAGATAGAATGGTACACACACACACATTGGGAGTCTCTTATATTCGACATAAACCATGTGAGCTACGTGGAGTCCAACGTTCTACCCACGTTGGGGAGAGTCACCCTATTCCTTGCCATCAGAGTAGGACCTTAAATCATTAATCCAAACACTAGTGATCACTATATAAATCAGCCTCAGGCTCACATCCTACGAGGGCACAAAGTTCTAGGGATATACCAAAATAGCTATACCTCCCGCTTAGTGCTAAAGACTACTCCCGGACTTAGCTCATATCTTTTCAAAAGAAAATCCACTAATAAATATTTCAACAATTCATAGCGGGAGCCATCTTGCTACGCTTTTCATAATAATCAATAAAAGTGGATTTCTTTTTTTCATCTCGGGTTCAAAAACACCCTCTTTTATGACCGAAAGGTCAAAGCTTCTTCATTATCTCAAATCATTCAAACTCAAGGTGTTTATAACACATGATTTCTCAAAAACAACAATCTCAAATAGAGTTTAAAACTCATGTCTCAATATCACATTAAAACTTATTAAGATTCAAGCTTTACATCATAAACATATATAAATCCCTTCAAAATCTGGAAAATTCAGTTATAAGGCACAAAATATCATCATTCTCATATAATTCCGCTTCTAAAATATCATAATCTCGTGATAATCAATACAGGATATAAGTTCATGCTCAAAATCATAGTAAAACATATGAAATCCATAACTTCGTAAAAGAAAGTATTTTTGGACACAAGAACGAAAGAGTGTTCTTGTTGAAAAACCCCACATACCTTAAACTTGAAGCTTTGAATGACTTTCTGAATGACGTAATGCTATTCACGAACTTTTGGGTGTCCCTCGTAGCCTTCGTAACGGGGATTTCGAATATGTAAAAATTATAGAATTCTCACGGTTGAATCTCTAGCTATTGGGGTTTTTATGTTGAAATCCTAAAGGTTGTTCTTGGTGATTTTGAGAGACAGTAAACTTATTTTGATGTTGTGGGAGTTTAATCCCGTGTTATAGACATATATAGGGGTATTTTTGGCACTTGGAAGTGAGGTATGCGGCGCACAACCCATGGCAGAACTTAAGGTGTGCGTCTCACACCTTATGGCAGACATTTAAGTGTGCTTCGCACTACCAATCGCACACATTTGATTGGGCGGTGCATTACCCATCGCACACCCTTACTGCCTCTCATAAAAATGGGCATAACACTTCGCTCGGGTATCGAATTTTTACGAAATTGGTATTTTTGGAAAGATAATTCAATTATCTACAATTTGATAGGTCTTGGGATGAAAAATTCCATGTATTTTAAGAGATATTCACGTTTGAAGTTCACCCTTGTAGAATCGAATGTCAAACTTTGGATGAATCAATTGGTCTTAGCTCAACCTTGTTCTAGGTCATTGCTATAAAGATTTTCCAATTCTAAACTACTCCATAGACTAGGATAATGATCATGCAACTTGTATTCATGTGAGAATCACTTGGATTAGAGCTTAGACGCGCAAGAACAATGGTTAGAATTCTAGCACAAAAATACGGGGTATTACATTATCTCCCCCTTGGGAACATTCGTCCTCGAATGTGGATAATTAACCTGAAACATAGAGGAATATTAGTCTTCAAGCTATTATGTGTAACTGATAGAACTGAATCACTGGATCTCAAGAATAATGAGCTACTGAACTGGTCTGCAAGTGCATGAATCCTCAAGAAAAATAACTATATGTCTAAGATAGAAATGAGAATGTCAACTTATGAGTAACGTCAACTTATGAGTAACCATTACTTTGCATTGGATCTGATCTCATGAGAAAGGATGAGAGGTTTATGACATGAAAACTCGGGGTATTACAACATCCCTTTCTAGGGATCGTTCGTCCCCGAATGATAATAATTTGATGAAAATACTAGGAAGAGATTGTGATACTATACAGGATACTTACGAACTGAATCATGACTTAATATCTGAAACTGAGATTGATGCATGAACTGAGCTGAATTCATAATTTAATTGGACACAAACACCTTGCCTTTTGGAATGTACATACGTATAAGACTGTGGATAGTAAGACTAGCTGGAAAATTAAGAATCTATAGGAGCTTATCTCCTTGCTTGCTAAACTAGATCACAGGCTATATGGACTGGATCATACTGACTACCCATACTCAAATGGAGTATTTCTTTAGCACTTTTCTATGAAATTCTATTGATATTAGGGAGCAAAAAATTTTGGGCATACTCTGAACAAGACATTTGACTAAGGAATTACAACATTGATATAACTCTATAGCATTGAATATAATTATATAACTCATAAAATAGGATAGGATTTCTAGGCCGTAGGCAACGCAACTTTTTACTTTCAAGCTTAGCATCACTTCTCAAATGCTCTCTCAACTATACTATTCCCCTTAAATACCATACTCATTTGATTCAACTTATAATTCTCATATTGGCACAGTGAAATCTTTCTACTAAGGTTTAAACTAAACTAAGTTCTCTCACGATGATCAAGCCTAACATTAAATCACAAGATACAACATGCCGAACCACAATTGTAGTCTAAACCACAAGGTTCAATATTCTATATCTTCTTAGAGCTCAGACCCTAAGCATAACATGCCTTACCACTTCAATGACTAATTTAAAACTCTTGATATGGATTCACTAGTGCATATTGCATTCATCATCTTACACCCAACATGACATTCAAGCCTATTATTAAAAATCAATATAACTGTAAGAAAAATACCCCTAAAGGCATACTTCGCATATTCTCTAAACCTTTATCAACAACAATTTTCTTGCACTTTTCTTAATAACATACACACAATTTCTAACTAACCATGACATGTATCAAAGACTTGGCCTCAATCTTACTTCACACTTTAGCCTTAGATGGAAAAGCATAAATAATCTTTCTTAATGAGGGTCATCAACTCTCTCACATATAAACCATTGTTTATCCACTATCATCACCACTATCTTAACATAGGAAGAGGTCACCAAAAGGCTAACACATATGAACCAGAAGCACAAAAACTATAATGCATAACATTAACACTTATCTTTGTCCTAAGGAATAAAATATCAAAGGCATGGATTTATTACAGAAATCTAAGCTAAGGACATGCATGATATAATGTGAACTTCACTAGTATCATGAGTTTAAAAACTGGTCATACTCTGAAACATGAGTTTATACTTATCATGAGCTATTCAACATAAGACTGGAGTTCATAGATTTATAAGAGATAACTCGAATCACAGAGTAAAGTTGTTACATGCTTTCTAGAAGCTGAGAATGGGCTTGAGCACACATGATAGGTATAAGCATAGGCCTGTGGCATGGATTTGTCAAGCAAGTGATGGATTTTATATTGTAATGACTGAAATCCAAGGAATACTCTAGAGTAAGAAGGGATCACTATCTCATCATAACTCATTATTGACATGTATCATAATCTAATTCTCAAAACTCGGTTTGGTTCTTCACTAACCATCTCCCCCTTAGGTCAAAGCTGATATTCTAAGTATGATGGTCTACTCCATATCCTCGAGATTAAGCCATAATTTCATCATTCTATTATCTACACATAAATGCTAAACTCATAAGAATAAACTAATTTCAAACTTAACAACTTCATTCTTGAACAACCCATCCATATTCCATTCTAGCTTCAATAATCATTATCAAAGACTTACACTCTCATTTGCAACCATACCTATATCTCTAATCACATAATCATAACCTACCAAGATCACACCTCTATTCTTATATTTTTTCCAAACCATGAGAATAATAATCATACTAAAAAGGCTCAACATCTTTAATCATAACTCCTTAACTTAGCTATCAAGAACATCATAAATTATCTAACTAGCCTTTCTCCGCCTAGAAACTCAACGTTACTACTAACCCCACAATATGAAATAATCCTCAAAAAATAATGAAGCCCCATAGCACCTTGGGCACACCTCTACACCATACTTAATTATTAACACGTGATCTTACACTCTTGCATACACTGTTCAGGCCTACTAGATCACCTCCATATAACTAGCATCAACAACTGAACCATCAACTATTCAAACTTAATGTCTAGAGCTAAACATGATTTACAACCCAATCTCACACACAATTTTCACTTCAAAACTATAGAACATAGCATTAAGAAAAACTATTACACAATGATAATCGATCATAATCATATGACCTATCTTATTCATAATCCGTTAACACATCCTCCTTCTTCACATCATTACTATTTACCCATCTTCATACCTAAATTACTTTCATAGCTCTATAAATTTCAACTAAACTTCCTATTGCAATCTCAGGAAAGTCTAAATTAACAAAACTCAACCACTAAGTACTTCCATCAAAATCTATACTTTCCTAGCACAACAAATACCATCAATAACTCTTTTCATACTTCAAGCAAACAACAATCCACCTTAACTAATAATCTCTTTCTCTAACTTAACTAAACTAACAAACAAGGGTATATCACTTCATTACTAATTCAATCATAAGCAAAAATTCAGCTATACAAATTCAATAAATCGCCCTTTCCACCATTCTTGCCACTACACTTCTAAACCCACAAGTTTAACTAACACAAGACTATCAACTAAACGTTACTACTTCTGTCACTACACAAAAACCCACACTTTCAACTAATACAAGAACAACAAGATAAATAACAAGTTGCTAGTGAATCGAAATAGGCCTCACACAGCTTCACTAGACTTTGGTTTTGTGTTTTGATAAAGAAAATTATATGAATAACAAAGCTACTATGCTAGTGAATCAAAATAGGCCTCACACGGCTTCACTAGACTTTGATTTTTCACAAACATAATGATAACAAAATTACATAATACAAGAGATAGAAACTTGACACACAACATTCAACGATCTAAGAATACACCTTACTCTATCTTAATTAAATAACTCATAAGAACGAGGGAATAACTTAAATTTGAAGGACTTATAACACACTAGAAGGATCCTCTCAAGCTACTTTATGAAACTTCTAAAACTTCTGCCAGCAAATATAAGAGCATTATCTGGGGAGGAAATTGGAACTTGCCGAACATGTTACCTCAAGAATAGCACATAGATAGAGAAGTATAGATTATCATTATGGATTCTAAGGAGAAATTTGAAAGCATATCTGACTCGGGCTTAGTGCACGATTTCTACAGGCCTGATAAAGCACTTCAATTTTTGGAACTCAAAAGTACTGATAGGATACTTCTGTAGCTCTCTTACAATTCCATAACTATCTATGGAGAATTAAGCTCAACTATTTCTGATACATTGAAAATAAGGCAGAGATATCCTGACTAGAGTAAGATGAGAATCTGTATAAGTTTCTTGGAGAACTTTACTATAACATGATTTAAGACTTGAAAGGATGGAGACATTTTCTAAATGCCCTGTAGCCTCTCGAAGAAAAGTACAGATGTCTCTGTACCATTCTGCAAAACTCTACTAGACACGGCTTCATAGACACCCTAGGACACTTGAACTCTGTGCTCTAATACCAAGTTTATAATGCACCAAAATCGGGTCCCGAGATGTTACACGGTGCTTAGGATCACAAGTGACCCCAAGCTAACCCTTCTACTGGCATAACTCATAAGCAACTAAATGAAAAGTATAAATCTATACAAATCTGGAGAAAATAAATCTTTTATGAATATGATTGATACAAAACTAAATTTACAAGATTACAGCTTTGCTTTTACAACCAAAACTGAAATGGAATACATCAACTTCTACTGACTGTCTATGAAGCCTCTACTAGTACTAACTATAGGTAGCTGGGCCATGACTCCCGACTATCCTAAATTAATACGGCTGGATAAAGAAAATACAACACTTCTTGAACTGTATAACTAACTCAAGTCCTTGAATCAAAAGAACTCATCACCTACTGACTAGATGTCGCGAACTGACTAGATCTGAAGATGTACACTATGCCTTGTACCTACATTCTGAGAAAATGTAGCCCACATACGAATATATGGGTCAGTACCATGGAAACATACCAAGCATATGGGGGTGCAATGCATATATAAAATAATATCTTAATATCCTCACAATTTATAAAATTATTCAAGCTAATATAAATGACTCACTTAGCTCAAATTAAATCATCAAAGTCATGGATGAATAATACATGTAAATTAAGACAAGTGAGTCATTTCAATAAGTTCTCAATTCACTTTCATCTCGGTTTTCAAACCATCACAGAAATCAAATATCATAACAATTCTCTTTAGAATATAGTATTTCAATCTTTCGGAAAACAATAACTTTCTCATAACCAATTATTCAAAATAATATATTCCTCTTAGATAGAATTGTACACATACACACATTGGGAGTCTCTTACAACTGACATAAACCATGTGAGCAACATAGAGTCCAACATTCTACCCATGTTGGAGAGAGTCGCCCTATTTCTTGCCATTACAGTAGGACCTTAAATCATCATTCTAAACACTAGTGATCACTATTAAATCAGCCTCAGGCTCACATCCTATGAAGGCACGTAGTTCTAGGGAAGTACCAAAACATCTATACCTCCCGCTCAGTGCTAAAGACTACTCCCGTACTTAGTTCAGATCTTTTCAAAAGAAAATCCACTAATAAACAGTTCAACAATTCATAATGGGAGCCATCTTGCTACCCTTTTCATAATAATCAATAAAAGTGGATTTCTTTTCTCATCTCGGGTTCAAAAATACCCCTTTTTATGATCGAAAGGTCAAAGCTTCTTCATCATCTCAAATCATTCAAACTCAAGGTATTTATAACACATGATTTCTCAAAAACAACAATCTCAAATAGAGTTCAAAACTTTATGTCTCAATATCACATTAAAACTTATCAAGATTCAAGCTTTACATCATAAACATATATAAATCCCTTCAAAATCTGAAAAATTCAGTTATAAGGCACAAAATATCATCATTCACATATAATTCTGCTTCTAAAATATCAAAAATATCATAATCTCATGATAATCAATATAGGATATAAGTTCATGCTTCAAAATCATAGTAAAACATATGAAATTCATAACTTCGTAAAAGAAAGTATTTTTGGGCACAAGAACGAAAGAGTGTTCTTGTTGAAAAACCCCACATACCTTAAACTTGAAGTTTTTAATGTCTTTTTGAATGACGTAATTCTATTCACAAACTTTTGGGTGTCCCTCGTAGCCTTCGTAATGGGAATTCCAAATATGTAAAAATTATAGAATTCTCACGGTTGAATCTCTAGCTATTGGGGTTTTTATGTTGAAACTCTAAAGGTTGTTCTTGGTGATTTTGAGAGAAAGTAAACTTATTTTGATGTTGTGGAAGTTTAATCCCGTGTTATAGACATATATAGGGTGTTTTTGGCACTTGGAAGTGAGGTATGCGGCGCACAACCCATGGCAGACCTTAAGGTATGCGTCGCACACCTTATGGCAGAAATTTAAGTGTGCCTCGCACTCCCAATCGTACACATTTGATTGGGCGGCGCATTGCCCATCGCACACCCTTACTGCCTCTCACAAAAATGGGCATAACTCTTCATTCGGGTATCGGATTTTTGTGAAATTGGTATCGTTGGAAAGCTAATTCAATTATCTATAATTTGATAGGTCTTGGGATGAAAAATTCCATGTATATTAAGAGATATTCACGTTTGAAGTTGACCCTTGTAGAATCGAATGTCAAACTTTGGATGAATCAATTGGTCTTAGATCAACCTTGTTCTAGGTCATTGCTATAAAGATTTTCCACTTCTAAACTACTCCATAGACTAGGATAATGATGATGCAACTTGTATTCACTTGAGAATCACTTGGATTAGAGCTTAGACACGCAGGAACGACGGTTAGAATTCTAGCACGAAAATACAGGGTATTACATAACGTAATTGACCCGACTTATTATTTTATGGAGTGCATTGAATAATGTACAAAAATATAGGTATTCCTATGTAATTACAAAAAATATTATAGCTATCCCTAAGTAATTACAAAAAATATAAAAAACAATAAAAGTTTTTAATTATCTTGAAAAGATTTATTATGTTTTAAATAATTAAAACTGTTGTGTACGATAAAGGATTGTAGTGTTATGTCGTGTACGTATGCAGATGACTATGAAACATTTAAAATGATAATAAATTCATAAAAATTCTAATATTTATGAAATTATATACAATTATCAATAAATTGTAAAAAGTTAAAATGTGACAAAAGTTGATAGAAATCCAAAATAAGGATAATTGTCAATGAATTGTAAAAACGTGGTTTTGTGCTCTTTAACGATTAGAAAGTCTGGAGATGTTAATTTAACCATATAGAGCTAAAATTGGGTGTCAACAAAAATCATCATCCAATCAATAAAAATAAGAAAAAGTTGAATATCCTATTGTCTTTCCAAAAGAAGCTCCAATGTGTAGTACATGGCTTGAGCATTCAAATTAGATTAAGCAAAATACTTAAAACCCCTTTAAACTTGCACAGTTATTAGTTGCAAACCTAAAAACCAATAGTTATGACTATTTCCTAACCTTAGCTATTTTATAGCTGTCATGATTCAAAATACAAGAGTTGTGATGGAACCTACCCTACCGCAATCATAGTAGGTAAGCCCAACTCAACAACTCAAGAATTCAAAATAAGACAACAACATAAAATCCATGCAAATAACTAATAATAATATCTCAAAGACATACTCAAATGACTAAATAAGAAATCTAAAATTATGAGACTCAACTATCTAAAGTACAAGAGTGATTTAATGCAGAATATCAAATTGAAATACAAGTTTTCCCAAGAAAAACTAAATAAGACAGAAAAATAGATTGATGAAAATGGGATAATATCCATTCAAGGGAGCTCACCACATCTTTGAATACCGTTGATATTATGAACCTAGACACATGGATCACTGTACTAGAGTCTACATCCGAAGGATGTGGAAAAGTAAGAGTGAGTACAACTACTAGTACTCAATAGGCATCATAGGCCGACTGAGCTTAACTAGATACTATCAAATAACAAAATACTAAATAATCTTTCACATTGAAAAGTCTCAGCAGTTCAATATCAAATATAATATATCAACTTAAACATAACAGTAATTTAAGAATTATTCAATATTATTATATGAAATGCTATGCAATGGCCAATGTCTTTCGGTATACACTCCTAGTCTTATGTTGCAAGGTGCTACCTATGTGAAAGACACGAGTTCCATATACTCTGTATGAAATCTTACTTCAGACAACATTAGTATCGTATATCTCTGTATGTAATCTTTCTCAAACCAAATCAATAGAAGTATCAAGATCTCCTCCCCGAATCTTACTTTGGACCAAATCAATAAAAAGGGGTTTATTTTCTTTCAAAAAATATTATTTTTTCTAAAAGTGAGGTGGATGAATATGCAGGATCAAAATGATAAGATGAATCCAAATACAATAGATACGTATAAGATTCTCAAGATATCAATCAACTCATGAGCACAGGCTACAAGCCTCAATAACAAGCCAAAAATCCAAATTCCATATCACTAGCATTATTAAAGCCCCAATTCAGACATCATAATAATAATCCATCTCAATTACCACTATAAATCACTGAGTTGTTAAATCTATAGCATGCCTTACACAATAAGTTTTCACTCAAGGAAAGTATGAAGAAAGTAAAGTCACTACCTCGAAGCCTAACCTCAATCAATCGGCAATCACTAACTAGCTTTCACCTTTCGAATGGCTTCAGATTGCTCCCAATCTATCAAAAGCAAGTTCTACACATAAATACATGTACATAAATGTCAATATTGTTATAATTATAGATAGGGTCCAAAATTCAATCTCAAGATCTCAAGGACAAAATTGATATTTGATTAGAAGGGAATACAAAACTGAAACTTCATCAAAAATAGAGTTAAAATTCGCCTTGAAATCATAAATTTATCATACTCTAACTTTACTTAAACCCCTCCCCTCTCCCAAATTTTAAAGTTAAAAAAACAATATTTAAAAATGAAATCATGAAATAATCAGTGAAAATGTTAAAATATTCGTTTAGAAACTTACCAATGAAGAAATATCGAAAACCACCTTTTGAATCTCTCAAATTGAGTTCCAAAGATTCAAAACTTGAGTGATAGAATTTTGAGTTGAAAATAAAATTTTAAGGTGTTGCCAGTGGTTTACTTATTGCAATCACCATCAACACCCTCGTGATCACGATGTTGACCCACCTGGTCCCATCGTGTTTGCAATGGTCTGACTGCATTCATAAAGAGTTATCTGGACTCAACCAGTCACATCCCATTTGCCTTTATACGATTTTGGTTAAGAGACTCATTACCTTTTACGAAAGTGATTAAAAGGTCGTGAATGTGAGACCAACTGGGCCCTACACCAACAACAAAGGAAATAAGAAATTTCACATACAAACCATAGGAATTCATTCAGGACCTCATGAACACAATTAACTATACTACTTGATCAAGATTGATATTTTGAACTTAATGGAATCATCAAATTCACGAATAGAGGTTGTTATTGATGAGGCTGATATGTATAGAATTTTGTTGCTCGTACTCTGTCAAATTCTAATATAGTTTATGATATTGTTTCACAGAGATTGAAAGATCTATGGTAGAGTCTTGACTACTATTTGAGAGAACCAAATTAATGAAAGGTGAAGTTGCAATTATAGGTTACTTAAAATAAAACAAATCACTTTTAAAAGATTAATATTAAAAGAGTTGAGAATCGTTTAAATCACTTGATAATATTTTCACAATAAAATCTCTGTCTCCAAATATATTTTTTTCCAAAGAATAATTGTTTATTGCTAATACAATTATATTTTGTCACTAAAAGTAAAAAATTAATTAACAATCCTTGATGTTATATCAATTAACTGATTTAATTCTAATAACTATTAAATCAATTACATGAATTGTGCTAAAAGGGATAAAAGACCACTTTCGATTAGTCTTTAAATCAATAAACTTATTTAAGTCAATCCCTCCGTGATAATTAGGTCCGAAAGAAATAAGATAAAGTTTGTTTTAATCAATAAACTTGTTTAAGTTAATCCCTCTATGACAACTAGGATTTAAAGAAATAAGATCAAATATTTTTGAATACTAGATGACCAAAGATTACTTTCACTCAACTATTTTACTCATTAGATACCGTATATTAATTCTGCTCCGAGTGAATTAAAGATTAATATAAAGGTAACTTAGAGATAAAATATATGAAGGTAATGATAAGGATTAATTAAAAGCTCTTACTCCAGCACAGTTTGAAATATAAATGAAAATCATAAGGCAAAAATGTTTTGAGATTGAGATAGAATTATATGTATATATATCAATGTAAAGACCTGATTTCCCGAGTCAGGATTGTACCTACTTTATCTCATTAGTAGGTAGCCAAACTGAAGCTCAAAATAACAAGTAATGGGATAATTGGTGGAAAATGGTATACCGAAATTACACAAGTAATCGAACTATAAGTCATGAATTGTAGGAATAATAGCATAGTCTAAGAATAATAAGGAAAAGAGTAATAATATCCCATGACCTAGTAAGGTTGGTACAAAAGCCTCTAGAAAAAGAATAAGAGTACTATCAATGTCAAATACAATTGTCTCAAAATAGAAAGACTAATCAAAGTAGAAAAAGGAGAGAATATCAACTCCAGCTCCAAAAGCTCACCCTATCTCCGAACACCGATCGACACTATTACAACATCAAATGCAGCAGCTAGTACTCGAATCTACACCAAAAAGAATAAAAAAGTATTGTATGAGTACTAAAGTAATGGATACTTAGTAGGCATCATTGATAACCTGAGCTAAATCATAATATAAATACAATAAAATGTGAGGTCATGATTTATACTGAAAGTATTAACCAAATAATAATATAAAAGAGAATGTAAATATTTCTAGCATACCTAGGCCCCCATAAGCCTAGAAGACACATACATAAGTAAATAAACCAATGTTGGCCCCCATAATCCCCGTGGATGGAACCAAAAAGAAGTAATAATAGTAAATGCTTCAACCATCTAAACCTCAAAATCATAACCGTGGATCTTTCCATATCATAAGCTCCGAACTCAAACCCGTTTTATAACCATAATAAATTACCTCAACCGAACTTTAATTGAAAAATAGTATCTCAAATTCTAGACTTGAATCGAAAATAATATCATGAATACCATACTTGAACTGCAATATCATCATAGATGTCGAACTTGAATCAATCTTAATATCATAATCAACTGGTCTTATCATTTCCCAAGTACATGTATAAAATAAGGCATAATATCTAGATCTTCCTTGAGCCCGTAAATGTAAATAAGATAACGTATAAAGGCCTATTAAGTCTACAAGGAGCTAATAATAGTCTAAGCCTAAGGTAAGCCAGATGGCCCACTTCTAACCTCAAAAGTCCACTATAAGGTATTTTCTACCCTGAACTAGACTAAGGTTACAAATCCTACCACAAGGTCCTAAATAGCCTCAATATGCCCTAGGATAGCAAGTCAACCTAAGGAATGAGTAATTAAGTCATGTATGCCTAATTACGATTCTCTAACAAGCTAAATGATCCAAATCATAGTAAGTATACTTCCTAGTCATAAATTCCAACCCAAAACTAGCATAATATCATATCGATACTATAATTAAGCTTAATCTAAGAGAAGGGTAGGTCTAGCCTACCTAGACACCAAAGAAAGCCCGATAAAGTCTACCAAATTGGTGATTTCCCCTTTTGAAAAGCCTCAGAGTGAAGCGACCCTATAAAAATAGTAATTTACACATTAATAGAAGAATAATAATACCTATATTACATTTTTATGCTACGTGTCTAAATTAAGTCAAAATCTCTTGCGGGGCTCGCTTACGAAATTGTACTTTCGAAGCTGTCATCACGTTTTCCTATGTTCAAGGATCATTTATCCTCAAGAATTGGTAAATCCCGAGCTCAAATAATATCACAATTAACACCTCAAAGAACTAGGTATTTTTGACTAAATTTAGAGAATTAAACCATTAACTAGACGAAAACTTACAAAGATTACAATGAGAAATTGCTTATTCCAGGCTTACCAACACCCCACGATCACCCAAAGATTAGCCTCTCAATTTTCGACACTCTCTAGGGCTTAATAGATCTTGAGACTTGTGAGAAATGGGAGAAAATCTGGCAAAGGACTGAATTTAATGCCCTCCCAGGTGCCACTTAAGCATCGACTTGACCACTTAAGCGGTCACCGGTAAAGCAACATAGTACCACTAAAGCGGTACCTAGCACGGTTGGCCTTCCGCTTTAGAAACATCTACTTTAGCGGAAAGACTCCCATTAAAGTGACCCAGCTGGACCATCTTTGGCTACTAAAGTGACCGGGTGGCCACTAAAGCGGCCTCCTCTAAAGTGACCAAAGGTCCGCTTTAGCGGATGCACTAGCTGAAACTTAGATTTGACAAGTTTCAACCGACCCCTCGGGGTTAATTTAGAATCCCATAAATGCAAATAAACTAAGCTACCCTATCAAATTTGATATTTTGAACTCAGTATCACTATTGAAATTTCCAACTGAGGTTGATTCAATAAATTATGGGTCCCATACCCAAGGGCCCCTTTTACTAAATTCCGACCAATAGCTCAAATGAGTACGAAAGCCTTGGGACCTGAATCAAAGATTCCTCTAGACTAAATCAATGTTCCAGAGCTGATGGAACTATTTGAATTGGCATACGAGGTTGTTAAAGTAAATTTTGTGGCCTATAGCCAATCGTTACCAACAAACACTTTAAAACAGGGAAATATCTCTTAAAACTAAATAAACTGCCCGATAACTGAATGGTCAGCTCCAGTAAGTAACAATTGACTTAGGGCAGCTATGGGGAAGCTCTAATTGACAAAAAAGTGTGGAAATATAGAAAATGACCTAGACAGTCATTACAATATCTACTACTAAAAGGACTTTTACCCATAAAAGTAAAGGGTTAGGATGTACCTGAGGACTTGAAAAGAAAGGAATAATGGGCACGCATCTTGCTTTCAATCACCCAAGTAGCCTTCTCTACTGGTTCGTGTCTCTAGAACCTTAACCATTGGGATCTCTCTAGAGCACAATCATCTGACATTCCTGGCTAATATGAGAACTGGCTCCTTCCTGAAGGTTTACCTCTTGTCCAACTAAATCGAGTCCCACCAAAGCACATATGACTTATCGTGGATATAACGCCACAATATGGAAACATGAAAAATTAGATAAACAGCAGCAAAATCTAGGGTCAAGGCCAACTCATAAGCCACCTCTCCAATAGTGTGAAGGATCTCAAAAGGTCTAATATATTTGGGGCTGAGCTTGACTCTCCTTCCGAACCTCATCGCACCCTTCATGGGAAATACTCAAAGAAACACTCGATCTCTAACATGAAACCTTTAGGAAATAAGTCTATAATATGTGTAAGCATTATACCTACTTTGAGTTGCCATTATCCTATCCTAAATCACCCTGACTTTATCCAACGACTCTCGAAGAAAGTCAGTACCACGGGGCCTAACCTCGCAGTTCTCAAACCATCCTTCTAGAGATCAACATCACCTACCATATAGGGTCTAAAATATTGCACCATCTCAATACTCAAATGGTACCTAATATTATATGCAAACTCCACCAAAGCTAAGTGTTTCTCCCACTGACCTCCAAAATCCATAACACAGGCTTGGAGCATATTCTTGAGAACCTGAATAGTTTAATCTGACTGTCTATCGATCTGAGGGTGAAAGGCTATGCTAAGATCTACTTGAGTACCCAATTCCTCCTGAAAATCTCTCTAGAAGCTAAAAGTAAATACCAAGCTCCGATCTAAAATAATAGATATAGGTACTCTATGCAGGCGAACTATCTCACAAACATAGATACAAGATAACCTCTCAGCACTGGAGGACATCTATGAAGGAAATATATTAATTTAGTCAACTAATCTACAATGACTTACTAGCAATATCCATGGTGATCTACTGCCACTTCTACTCAGGAATAGGCAATCTCTGAGTTAGGCCACTAGGCCTTTACTCAGGAATAGGCAATCTCTGAGCTAGGCCACTAGGCCTCTAAGGCTTGGCCTTCATCTACTGACAACATAGGCAATGACCCACAAAGTCATCCACATCTCTCTTCATATATGTACACCAATAGTTCTACCTCAAATCCCTATACATCTTAGCTATCCTAAGGTGATCAGAGTATTTGGAGCTATGAGCCTCACGTAATATTAACTGAATTAAGTCACCAATCATAGAAACACAAATGTGACCATCATAATGAAAAATACCCTCATAATCTATTATAGCCCTCATGGACTCACCACTCAACACATGATCACGAATGGAACATACCACCTCGATGACCCAACGTACCACCTATATGTAGGGGGAGAAACTGCCCTAATAGGTTGAACACTCTATGTTGCAGGTACAACTACCCCGTATTAGGGACACTCTCTAGAGAAATAGTTGAAGGCCCTACACTCATAACATACCCCTATTGTTGCAAACTTCCCATAAGATCTGGCTGACCCAAAATAGCCACCTCATCTAGAAAATCTATAAGATGCACCTCTCAAAGATTAACCACTACTCTGACTAGGATAGTCACTGTAGCTGGACTTATTATCATCAATAAACTAAAGTATGGCATAAACGAGCCTATTAGACTATCTGATACTCATAAGAGTGGCATGGAGAGTACCTACCCTGAGAATTGCTTCCTCTGAACCGTGAGCCACTCAGGCTCCCATAAAAATACCCTAATAACACAGCTTCTTATCCTGCCCTCTTGGGTCTCACAATGCATCTCCTACATAATATGGGCATGAAGAAACCTTAATAAAATATTTAATAGAAGAAACCAAATTGTATGTTTCCATACGAAAAGGAAATCTTAGTCCCTGAACAAAATACTAAACCCGCTCACACTCAGCCGGCTAGATTATTGTAGCATTCCTGGCCAACTTATAAAACCAAGCCTCATACTCTAAAATAATCAGAGAACCCTGCTCCAATCTCTAGAACTGGTCTCTCAGATGCTGTCAACCTAAAAATCTACCCAACTTTTTTTCTCCTCAATAGATAGAGCAAGTTGGGTAACTATTGACTGAACAAATACCAGCATTGGAGATATTACAACTCTAAAAGTCACAGCTACAGGCTGCGCCCCTAATCCTGCACCCCTTTAATCCATAGACTGAGCACTATTAGATGGTGGGCCACCAACTGAACCCAATGGTTGAACTAAAGCATCACTGAGCAGCAATGAAAAAATATACCCCATGGATCTTGGACTTTCCCCTAACCCACCAATAGCTAGGGTGGAGAAATATCTGGCGTGGGAGCAGAAATAGGGTTTTGTGAAGGCTTTATATCCGCATCTCCAACTGGGGCTGTAGCTCTCACCTTACCCCAACCTCTAGGTCATCCACGTCCTCCGGTAATATCCTTGGTTGCAACTCGAGGTCCTTATTTATAGCAGCAGTAGCTCGTGTCCTAGCCATCTGTTAATAAGTGAAAGTAAATAAATCATAGAAAGCAACACTAAATCTTAGCACGAAATGAGTGAAAGAAGTAAAGATATCCTAAGAATGTCCTATTTCTTCCCGAAGATAAGAAACGAACATCTTTGGTTTGATTCATAGGACTCTACTAATCACTTTCTCTAATTTGTCATGGCCTGATTTCTCGAGTCATGATGGAAACTACTTTACTCCACAAGTAGGTAAGCCAAACCACAACCCAAAATAACAAGTAATAGGCTAATTGGTGGAAAATAGCATGAATTCCAAAATTACACAAGTAATCAAATTTTAAGACATGAAGCATAGGAATAATAGCATAGTCAAAAATAAATAAATAAAGAAATAATAATATCTCACGACTAGGGGCGTAGCTAACCTTTGGCCAGGGAATTCATCCAAACCCTCTTCAGCGGAAAATTATACTATTTATACATGGTTAAAATTATTTTTATGTGTATATAGCAAATGTTGAACCCCCTTCAGTTTGTTTGTATGTTTATTTTTGAATCCCTTTAGTGAAAATTAAGGTTTTGTCACTGCCCATGACCTAGTTAGGTCAGTTAATATCCTGTAGCAAAAGAATAAAAGTACTATCAATGTCAAATACAATAGTATCAAAATAGAAAGACTAATCAAAATAGAAGAAGGAGAGAAGGTCAACTCTGGCTCTAATAGTTTACCCTATCTCCAAACTCTAACCGATACTATCATAACATTAACGACAATAGCTAGTACTTAGAACTGCTCTAAAATGGCTACAGAAGTATAGTATGAGAACCAAGAGATGGGTACAAAGTAGGCATCATCAACCGACTGAGCTAAATCATAATATAAAGCCAGAGAAGAAGAGTAAACTTGGAATAAGCTCCAAATATTGAAAGTAACTTACTGAATAATAGTGTAAAAGAGAATGTAACTATTTATAGCATAACTGGGCCCTTATAAGCCCAGAAGATGTAAACATAAGTAAATAATCCATACGGGGCAACATAATCTCAGTAGATGCAATAAAAAATAGTAAGTAAATGTTTCAACCATCCAAAACACAAAACAATGATCATGGACCTTTCCATATCATAAACACCGGACTCAAACTAGTTCCATAACCATCATAAATAACATCTCAAAATCATACTTGAACTAGAAAATAGTATCTCAAATGTTAGTCTTGAACCCCAAACTTGAACTAGAAAATAATATCATTATAGATGTCGTACTTAAATCGATCTTAATATCATAATCCGCTGCACTTGAACCGGGCTTATCATCTCCCAAGTACATATCCAAAATAAGGCATAATATCTAAGTCTTCCTTAGGCTCATAAATGTAAATAAAAAAAACATACAAAGGCCTATTGAGTCTATAAGAAGCTAATAGTAGTCTTAGCCTAAGGTGAGCCGGAGGGCCATTTCTAACCCCAAAATTCCACTCTAAGTCATTTTCTATACCAAACTAGACTAAGGTTAAAAATTCTACCACAAGGTGCTAAATCATCTTAGTATGCCCTAGGATAGTAATTCTACCTAAAAATGAGTAGTTAAGTCAAGTACGCCTAATTACGGTTCTCTAACAAGCTAAATGATACAAATCACACTAAGTATACCTATAAGTCCTAAATTGCAACCTAAAACCAGCATAATATCCTAGTGATACTACAATTAATCTAAATCTAAGATGAGGGTAGGCCTAGCCTACCCGAACGCCGAAGAAAGCCCGATAAAGTCTGCCAAATTGGCGATTTCCCCTTTAGAGAAGCCTATGAGCTATGACACGCTATCAATATATGAGTTTATGCATTACTAAAATAATAACTATACCTATATTGCATTTTTATGCTTCTTGTCCAAATCCAGTCAAATCCTATATGGGGCCCACTTACGAAATTTCACTTTCAAATTCGTTAACACGTCTCCTATGCTCAAGGATTATTTATCCTTAAGAATTGGTAAATTTTGAGCTCGAATGATATCATAATCACCACCTCAAAGAAATAGGGATCGGCAACTAAATTTGGATAACTAAATCATTAATTATATGGAAACTTACCAAGATTATAATGAGAAATTGATTATTCTGAGCTCGCCGACACCTCACGATCCCCAAAAGATTAGCCTCCTATTTACCACACTCTCTGGGGATTAATGTCTCTTGAGAATTGTGAGAAATGGAAGAAAATTGGGTAAAGAGTTGAATGTAATGTCCTACCAGGTTCCACTTAAGTGGCCACTTGACCGATTAAATAGTCACCACTAAAGAAAATGGCATATAAAATGGGATGGCCTTCCATTAAAGTGGATACAATGTTACTTAAGTGATATCCGCTTTAAGGGATAAGCAACATGGATGAACTAGCGTTGGCGTCTTAAGCAATCGAGTGGCCACTAAAGCAACCAAAGGTATGCTTTAGCAGATACAAAAGTTGAGTCCATGCACCAATTGAAACTTGGATTTTCCAAGTTTTCACCAATCCCACGGGATTCATTTGGAATTTTGTGAATGCAAACAAACTATGATACCCTATCAAATTCCATATTTTTGACTCAATAGCGCCATCAAAACTTCCATCTGGAGTCGTTTTGATAAAACATGGGTCTCACACCCAAGGCCCTTTTTACCAAATTCCAGCCAATTGCCCGAAATGAGTTTGAAAGCCTTGGGACAAAAATTAAAGGTCCCCTAGCCTAAAATTGATATTTTGGAGCTGATGAAACTATCAGAATTGTTATATGATATCGTTAAATTAAAGTTTATGCCTGATAGAAAATTTTACCAACAAAGACTTCAAAACAGAGAATTAACTCTTAAAATCAAATAAACTGCCCGGTAACTGAACTGTTAGCTCTAGAAAGTCACAAATGACTTGAGACAGCTACAAAAATGCTCTAAAGGACAAAAGAGTGTGAAAATATAGGTAATGACCTAGAGATTCATTACAATCAAGCTATATCAACTATCCCAACAAAAAAAGTTACTCCATTATGGAGTAGTTAAAAAGAATATAAGAAATATTTTTAATAAAAGAAAATGATTAGAGAAAGAGAACAAGATCAACTCTTTCTTTCTCCTTAGAAAACTAGAAAGAAATTTGGAATACTAACTAGATGAAAATTGGATAATCTTCCTTCTACAACATGTATCCATTTATAGACAAATTTCTACTTTGGCCTTGATGAGATTTACAAGATATTTTTAATATATCATGAGATCTTGATGATAATTTGACGTGTTGAGTTATCATGAATCTTGGTGAGATTTTATCATGGCAATTATCAAGAAACTTTGGTGAGAAATCCAAGGCCCTTTACGGGAATATTTATGATTTTTTCTTGTTCTTGTGTAGCCGTTGATGAATTTGTAGTGGATGGATCTTCCTTCGTTGTCTTATATCTTCTTTTATTCTTTTTCTTATTTCTCATGCATTCTTCTACCTGTAAGAATTGTTACAAAATATAGGAAAATTGAATATATTTATTCATGCTTATTATTTAAAATTATTATTTATGTATATTAAAATACATGAATAATTTATCTTTATCAAATTCCCCCATGCTTGAATTTTTTCTCATCCTGAAGGAAAATAATTTTGAAAGTAGAGAAGAATAATATTAATATACATGACATTATTGTTACTCTTGTAAAAGATAAAATTTATTAAACAAATTTATCATGTTGCCAAACTGCATAAATCTTCTATATCCATCAAATCTTTACTTTATTTCTGCTTTTCTTTTTGTTCAACAAAAGCTGCATCTGCTAGCCTTTTCGAAACTTCCCTAAAATTGATAAATTTATGATCATCTGCTTAAGTATTTTTCATTTTTTGTCCATATGCTTATATTTTATGCCTATTCCACTAATGTAGACTAAACATTAATTTTCAAAATCTTCTAGAATTTTTTAGGTTTGTAATGTTAGCTTCAGGCTAAAGGGATTGGATATATTTATACTGACTTGCCTTTTTTACTTTTGGAGAAAAATATTTTTCTTAGATTATATTTTTCACATATTTGCATTTAATGTACCAATGTGTTTTTAGCAATTTATTGCTTCTCCTTTTCCTTTTTTTTTTTTGTCTTTTGTTCAAACGATTTTTTCCACTTTTTCTGATTCTTTTTTTTTAAAGAAGAGCTTCAAACTAATTTTCTGAAAAAGGAGTTTCAAATTATAAGTATGAACATGCATATTTAAATTTGACCATAGATAGGTGTAAAAGGATTTTTTTCTGTCTTGATAATGGGTTCTAGAGATATCTATGTAATGATCTTGGTTTGTGAATTTTTTATTTCTATGTAATTTGACTATTTTAACTTTTTCGTAGTTGCTAACATATTAATATTAAGGTTCGGGGATGGTTGGCTCGATTCTGAGATAATCGATAATGAGTTTTGTGAGTTTGTGATTTTTAGAGGCTTGAGAAGTCATATAGTTGACTTCAATCAACACTTACTATTTTGGGTGTCAGATGGCAAAATACATTGTGTTAATAGATCTAGAATGTCAATTCGGGTTGGTAGCAGGGTTAGATCAATTTTGGGAGCTTTATATCTCATTTCAATTCTTCATTTATAAAATAGTGAAATAAGGTCTGAGAATTAATTTTATGAAATGACCTTTTTTGAAAATCCGGCGTCACTATAGATCCGAAATATTGAAATTAGCCTAGTATCATATATGGTTTGTCTCAGTGAAATCTCAATCAAATCCTGAGGGTCAGATAAAATCTTGGTAGCCTTGCACCAAAATTAGCATCAACTCATATCTAGTGTAACCGCTTAAACGGTAACTACTTTAGCTGCCCAAGACTACTTAAGCAATATTTGTTATAGCAGTCAAGTTTCACTTAAGCGGGTGCTGCATTAGGGGCTGTCACTTAAGCGGCCACTTAGCAGCTTAAGCGACAATTGATGTATATAACCCTCTCCCCCTCCTCGGGTTCTTTTCTAAATTTCTTCATTTTTGCACCTCCAAACTTTGAAAAAGACAATTTTTGAAGGTTTAACTGTTGATTTTCACTTAACATCTAAACTCATAATTCCGCTATTTTTTATTGATTTTATCTTCAAATACACTTTTAAATCATGATTCAAATAGAAAATTTAGGAATTTTACCGGTAGAGTTTAAAAAGAATTTTTCTTTATTTTGGACCTCAATTTTAACCCATTTTGCATAGGTTTTCTCCTGTAGGCTTCCATGACCTTGAATAATGTGTTTTTGAAACAAAACATTGATTTTAACCTTTTTATTTTTGAACCCATTTTGACCCCAATCCGAATATGGACAATATGGGTATCATTAATTCTCTTTTAATGCATAGATGCTATATTTGAAAGTTGTAGTTGGTGTTGAGGTTGTTTGTGATGGAAAACTATGTATTGAAGTACTTTAGATTGAGATTTCGTCATTTTGAGATAGGTTGTGGCTTAACTTCTTTCATACTGAGTTGGGTAGTTAATGAATAAGTAAAACATGCTATGGGTTGAGAAAAATAATAATGGGGTTAATATTTCAAGATTATTTATATGGTTGTGTGCCCTATGGGGCTTATATATTGTTTTTATTGACTCATGATATTTGGTATTGTGTTTTGCGGTGTTGGGGCTTTTTTGACATCATTGGTCTTATAAGTGTATCTAAATGCCTTTAATTCTAGATAAAATAGGTCTTATAAGTGCATAATAAATGCCTTTTATTAATATAGGTCTTATTTAAGCATTGGTTGCTTTTATCATGATAAAATACTCAAGGGGTTCATATGATATTAATGATGTCTTGTATGCATATTTATTCGGATGATACCTGATTGGAGTTGATAATCATGAATTATGGACACACTGAGTTGATTTATGGGCTCACTTGTATATATATTCCATGTTGGATGAATTAAATATCATTATTTGAGTTGATTGTGATATTACATCCTCATTCCATATATATACATTTATGAGATACTAGTACCACTAGGAAACACTGTTTTTGAAAAAAAATAAGATATTTTGATTAAAACCTTCTTCGTGAAAATGATCCAAAGAGAAAAATTAGGATTGAAATTGAGATATGAGATATAGTATATGGGTTGTGAACCCTTCCCCCATGGGTCCTATATGATAGTTGCAAGCTCGGTTGGTGTATACAGAAAGTTAAGCAATGGCTTTCACCGTGCATTCCATCCACATTGCATTGCATACATATCTTTCTTGCTTTTTTTATTTTTCTTGATTTGTGTATGGTTTCTATGTATTTTCTCCTTTATATCTATGTTGTTATTGTTATAGTATACTTATATATGTTAGAACTGTTAGTGGAGATAGTGTGAGCTACCATTTAGGACTTTTTTGTTTGCAGGTGACATGGCCATGGTATATTTTACTTATTTTATTTCCTACTTTGTTTAGTCGGCCTATGATACCTACTATGTACAAGTGAACTGTACTCATTTCTACTGTGCTTTTTTGGTGAAGATCCTAGCATGAGTACGACATGTGGAGGTTGGGATCATGTTGCTGAATGGTAATATTCGAGGTATTGGATTGTTCTAGTATTTAGGATGAATTTTTGAATCTAACTCTATCTTAATTATGTCTTTATTTGGGTCAAAGACAGATTTTATACTCTCAAGTTCAGATTTGTACTTAGATTGCTCTTACATATAACACCAGATTTTGGGTGGCTTATGTTATTCTTTTTTGGACTTTTGTGTATTATGTGTATATTCAATGATTAGCTTGACTTTATTTTAGAAGTCTCGCTTGGGTTTATGTTATTATCATTTTTATTTTTTTTATCAGTTAGGGTGATCGACTTACTTGTCAAGGCTAGATTGTGACAAGTGCCATCATGACCTAATTTTTAAGTTGTGACAAATATTATTTCATTTGATGCAATATTTAGAAAGACCAAGGTAAACAAGGATGGCCAAAATTCATTTTTTTTAAAAGATAGTATTGCCTAAGATTTCACCTCGAAAGACATTCAAAATTAGTTTTAGCATAATGATTGTAAATTCTATCTTAATGCTTCTCAATCTCAAGATGCCCTATCAAGTGTTGAAGATCTTAGTTCTTGTCTTCACAAAAATTAAGTCAACCAAAGAAGTTATATGGTAAATATAGAAAGTATATCTTTGACATAGCATGATGAGAATTTATTTGGATAATTAGCTTGTACAAGAGACATAATTATGAAATCTTTTTGGCTTTCAAATATACAACCTCAATGACTTTATTGTTTCCACCCTCAATGACTATGGGAGTTTCTCTTAAATTTTTTTAAAAATATTTAGTTTGTTTGATTGAATATATTGAAAATACCAATAAAAATTACATGTTTAAGAAAAAAAACATTAATAACATAAAAACAAAAACATCAACATTGATAATATAAAAACAACATTAATAAAATTAACAAGTAAAGTGAAAATGTCATTTGTAGCAACCACATACACATATTTTACATGACCTTTCTTAATTCCTATATAAACAAAAGTTAGCAAACATAAATACCATGTGTATATAATGGTATTTAAAGGATAAAACGTACCAAATCATAAAAATGAGTTGTATTATCATTACAAAAAGATGGCATCAACAAAACTACAAAAAACTTTCCTCATACTTAGCCATTCCATCCGCCTAGACAAAAATAACTTCAACTTTTTATCATTAATTCATCATTTTCTTCCTCTGATTTTTTATTTCATGGACATTTTTTTCTTTTTGGATTGACATTTATACTTGAAGAGAGTGGTATGAAATTTGTGAGATCATTCAAATCAAACAAGTATTGGAGAATGAAGTACGAGATGGTAGAGATGATGATGCAATTTGTTAGAAATCTATAAATTCATCATCAATGAGAAAATTAGGGAGTGCATTATTAGATGGATCAACAAAATAGGTGAATAGACTTCCATCATTGAATTAGTGTAATCCCAATTTGTCAAATTACTTTAAAGATTAATTGTGATTTTCATTGATGCTTCTCCATCTAATTTTTGCAACATTGCTTTTTTCATTTCATCAATCCCTATCCTCAATTTTTCCTCTAATTTTTTTTTTGTTTCCTCATTTCATCATCAATTTTTTCCATTTCAAAATTTCCAACAATATTCTTTTCCATAGATTGCAAAATTATCTCATAATTCTTTCTATTTCTTAGACCTTCCATTTCTATACATTCTTTTTAAAATGACACACTCATGAAATCATTAGATTTGACACTTAATTTAAAACTTGAAACAATCCAAGCATGTTGGATTAAAAAAGTAATTATTGAAAGAAACCACCATATGCGAACAATAGAATCATAACACCCTTTTTGTTATTGGTATTGATAAGCTTACGAAAATTAAAATATTTCTTTAAATAAAAAACATAGAGTCGAGCAGGTCTAGGTATGTGATATTAGACAAATTAGTGAAGAAAATTAATCTACTACTTAAAAAATCAAGAATTTCTTTGCCTCCTTTTTTATGTTGTGTCCATTAATATAAAGTTTCTCACCATTTGATGAGAAACTTCAATCAGCATCATAGGGACACAAATACATTTCAATCAATTTCAAATTTAAATCAACACAAAATGTGATTTTAGCACGATCATTCATTGTAGGAAAATGAAACACCTTGTTAATAGTTGTTGGAGAAAAATCTACCGGCCTTTCTAGTACATAAGAAATATTGTTATTCTCATTTAAATTTTAATAAATTTCTCTCACAAGAAGCATGTTGAATTGTCCGAATGATTTTGCAAATGTATTCCATTAAAAATATTTAATTATGCACAATAAATGCATCATCTTATCCATCTACTTTATTGGAACAAAAAAACTTTTCTTTCAAAATTATTTGGCTAAATAAATTTTCACTAATTCAAAATTCGAAGGACATACTCAAAGTTCTAAAAGTCATTTGAGAAAAAAATAAATGAAAAGAAAGAAATGAAGGAGAGTAGTGACTAAAGGAATAATGAGAACAAGATAAACATTGAAGTTAACCTAAATGACTAAGATAGTTAAGAAGAAAAGTGGAACTTAGTTTTTCTTGTTGTTTTTGAGATAAAATGGTTACAAGATTTATAGAAAAAGGTATGAGAAGAAAATAATTAAAAAATTTAATTTAATTTAATATTTCTTATTTTAAGGAACAACTATTGCACTGTTATCTCATTATCTCTTTTTTTCCTCACTTTGCACGTTACTCTTTCTTCTCTTTCTTTCATTAGAAAAAAAAAAGAAAAGAAACCTAAAGTAAAAAATAATTATAAAATATATAATAATTATGTAGTTATACACACACAAGAAAGTTTACATTATTCCAATTGAGATAATGATATAAAAAAATCTTGAATTATTATTTTTGGATATAACCAATCACGTAAATTTATTTTTTAAAAAAAAACAAAAGACAAAATAAATCATAAGGGAAGGCTACTTGGGGCTTTGGGCTGTGGGTGACAAAAGAATTTTAAAATGAGGTGTAGGTGACACAAGTCTTAATTATTGAGTAAAGGTGACAATTACTTTATTATGGATTAAGAAAGTTGGAAAAGTTTGAAAGTAACCAATAAGTTTTTTAATTTACACTTTGATCCAAATGTTAGTTAATATAGTAGAAAATGGAGGAAAAAAATGTGTTTCTCTCTCTTCTCATCTGTTGTTATTTTCTCTCTCTTCATGATTATTGTTGTTCATTGTTGTTATTGCTTTATTCATCATCTTCTACTTTATTATCATCATCTTCTATTTCATTATCATCTTCTTCTTGTCGACTATTGTTGTTGTTGTTGTTACCGGTACTGCTGCTATCTAACCAATTTCTTAGGTCTAATTTTGTTTTCTACAACACTTCCACTTTGGCATTACTTCATAGGTGACTTTGGTAAGTAAAATTATAATTTTTATTTGAATTTGTCATCTAGGTACACAGTTACTACTATTTTTTCCAACAATCGAAAGAACCCGATCATGAATCCAACATAAGTGCCCACAATTTAAACAAATCACTTATATGGTGCATCAGATGAGTAATCTGTTGCAATAAAAGATTTATCTGTTGCAACAGATTAGTTATCTGTTGCATCAAACTGATTATCTATTGCATCATACTAGTTATCTGTTGCATCAGACTAATTATCTATTGCATCGGACTAATTATCTGTTGCAACAGATGATTAATCTATTTGGAACAACACAAATCAGTCCCCGCCACAAACCCAACAGATAACCAATATGTTTCAACTCTTGATATTGCTACTGGATTCAAATTTATTCCTTGCATCCAATCGTCGACATGGTTGTTGTGAAGATAATAGACAGAATGAAAATTAAATACTTCCCCCGTCCCAAATTTTCTAATTTAATTTCTCATTTTACTTGTCTTTTTTCATTAATCAAGAAGAGATAAAAAAATGCATGTTTTACCCTTTGCATTAATTACTTTTTCTTTAAATTAAAATGTAAACATTATTTAATAGGGGTATTATGGTAAACTAGGCATGTTATTAATTATTTTTCTTAATCAATGTATCATCTCAATTTGGGATGATAATTTGAGACGGAAGAAGTATGAATTAAAACGTCAAAGTCATGCAACAGACTAGTTATCTGTTAAAATAAACTAGTTATCTGTTGCATCAGACTACTTATCGGTTGCAACATATGAGTAATCTGTTTGGAACAATACAAATCAGACCCGGCCACAAACCCAACATATAACTAATATGTTTGCATTCAACTCTTGCTATTGCTACAGGATTCAAAATTATTCCTTACGTCCAACCGTCGACATATTTATTGAGAAGATAATAGACAGAAGAAAAATTAAATATGAATTAAAACGTCAAAGTTAATCAAACATAATTTTTTATTAAACAAAATAAAAATATATATACATAGACTAAAATAAAAAATAATCTAATTATTATTATTATCAATATTATTATTATTATTATTATTATTATTATTTCCAATCGGCCAATCTTCAACAGGTAGCAGCAAGGCCCTCCTCAGCCTGCAGATCTCATGGAGCTTCCTTGCTCTAATTGCTCTCAGTTCCTACTGCAGGTCACAACCCCGCATTCGAAGTTTATTCACGGCATCTCGCAGAAAAGCAACGTCTCATACTGGATCAGCATATCTAGAGCACATATGAATTGACAAAAAATGTAAAAATTTAAGTAAAAAAAAAAAAAGAATATCCGAATGTAATACAATGTATACTACAAATTGACAAGAAAAAAACTTACCTAAGTCATGGAAGAGAAAGTGGTGGAAGGTGTAATATGAAAGACAAGATGCAACAAATAAATAAAGTGTAGTTGAAAGAATGATTGAGTAAGGAGGGACCTATTTATAGAGGATTGAATTTCAATGAGTGGGAAAAAGGTGCGACTGTTCACCTCCACTTATTAATTATATTTTTTATTACTGTGAAAAGTTATGACTTAATTAACTTAAGAAATATTGTGATAAGTTATCACTTTTCATATTATTATTATTAATTAGTTCTTTTCAAGAATCATTTTTCTTAGTTGTGACAACAAATTCTATATTTGGTGCATCAGATAACTTATCTGTGACAATAGATATATCATCTGTTGAAACAAATAGAAAATCTGTTGCATCAGATAATCTATTTGTTGCAACATATAATCTAACTGTTCACCTCTATTTATTAATTACATTTTTTATTACTGTGAAAAGCTATGACTTAATTAAATTAAGAAATATTGTGATAAGACATGACTTTTAAAATTATTATTATTAATTAGTTCTTTTCAAGAACCATTTTTATTGAGTTGTGACAACAGATTCTATATCTGTTGCATTAGATAACTCATCTGTGACAACAGATATATCATATGTTGCAACAAATAGAAAACCTATCGCATCAGATAAGCTATCTGTTGCAACATATAATCTAACTATTCACCTCTATTTATTAATTATATTTTTTATTACTGTTATGACTTAATTAAATTAAAAAATATTGTGATAAGTCATGAATTTTTAGATTATTATTATTAATTAGTTTTTTCCAAAAACTATTTTTATTGAGTTGTGAGAATAGATTCTATTTTTGTTGCATCATATAACTCATATGTGATAACAAATATATCATTTGTTGCAACAAATAGAAAACCAGTTGCATCAGATAATCTATCTGTTGCAACATATAATCTATCTTTTTTAAAAAAAAATATCATCATATCATTAATCCAAATTTGCTGATTTTTTTTTTATATAAATTTAAAAAAATACCTTTTCAATAACCGTTTCTTTAATAAAATAATAACCATTTTTATTGAGTTCTAGCAACAGATTGTATATCGGTTGCATCAGATAAATCATCAGTTACAACAGATATACCATCAGTTGCGACAAATCGACGATTTGTTTTAATAGCTTTTTTGATTTCTTCTAACAGTTGATACATTAGTCGCAACAGATAGGGAATTTGATGCATCAGCAACACTGTTGAATGTGTTTTAGACAAAAAGTCACGACTGTTCACATTTTTCTTAACAATCATCATATAAGTTAATTAATCCAATATTGTGGCTTTTTTAATTATATAATAAATAAATAATTTTAAAAAAAATTAAAAACAAAAATGGTGAAAAGTCATGATCAGTTATTAAAATTAAATAACCATTCTTTTACGGTTATAAATTATGTTTATCATTTATTTCCTTATTATTTATTTACAAATTATTTTTCATATTAAATAATCGAAAAATCATGTCTTTTCACCTCTCAATAACAACAATAACTTTTTTCTATTAATAATCGTCTGTTGCAATATATGATCGATCTGTCATATCAAATTAACCTCTATTGCCACAAATGCTCAATCTCTACCACCAACCGTCGACGTATTGAGAATAAGAAATAAATAGAATGATAATTAAATATTAAATAAGAATTAAAAATTCAAAGTCGACCATCAAAAATAGATTTTTCAATCCCTTAGGTTGATTCGATATACAAAAGAAGGAAAATACAAATGCTAAAGAAAAAACATAACCTAATTATTATTAATACTATTATTATTATCATTATTTTTATTATTATTACTATTATTATTGTCAACCAGACAGTTTTCATCCGGCAGCAGCAGGGCCCACCTCAGCCTTGCTCCAAAGTTGGCTAAATCCCTTTGGAGTTCATCAAATTGCCTTTGAAGCTCCCGCAAGGAATCAATATAAAACTTATTGTACGACTCTGGATCAGCCATAATTGTAAGTATAGCAGAATGAACGAGTAGGGAAGGACCTATTTATAAATGATTAAATTAGAAAGGGTTAGTCAAAAACCCACAACTGTTCATATCCCTTAATTAAATAAAATTGATGACTTTTTGAATATGAAAAGAAACAAAAATTGCTTTAAAATAAATCTAACAGATGGGTAATCTATTGCAAAATATATTCCATCTGTTAGATAACTTATAACATATTGACAGTCTGTTGCAACAGATGGATATATCAATAGTAATCTCTCAATATCAAGTGATATTAAGAGATTCCTAGTCATGCCTCCCAAGACTTTCTCTACGGCAAGAATTTCTGCTAATGACATGATATACGCCATGCAAAAGTCTACACCGTTAGCAAAAATTCTTGCCAGAGTGAAAGTCTTCAGAAAGCATTATTAGTAATGTACAAAGTACACAGAAGAAAAATTATCAACTCCTCTATCTTGCTCAAGTATTCAAAAAAGAAAAATTTTAACTCCTCTGTCTTGCACTGTTGAGCAATGTACAAGTTTGTCGTACATTTCAACTCCTCTGTGCATTGGTCAAAAGTATAAGACAGGGGAGTTGAAATTTTTCTTTTTTGGGATACTTAAGCAAGACAGAGGAGTTGATAATTTTTCTTCTGTGGCCCTTGTATATTACTAATAATGCCTTCTGAAGACTTTCATACTTGCAAGAATTTCTTCTGACAGTGTAGAATTTTGCATGGTAGTTATCTTGTCATCAGCAGAAATTCTTGTTGTAGCAAAAGTATTGGAAAGGAATGACTAGGAATCTCTCAATATCACTTGATATTGAGAGATTACTATTTATGCCTTCTAAAGACTTTTTCTCAGGCAAGCATTTTTGCTAACGGTGTAGACTTTTGTATGGCGGATATCTTGTCATCTATATTAGAGAAGAGCGATCAGCAGAAAGCCTGAGAGATTGAGCTCGTTTAATTTGACCACTAACTCGAGCAAAGTTTTTGATAGGGTAATGAGCCTAGAGTTACGTATCATTTGATAGGCTAGGTAGAGTAGGTTTAGATCAAATGTTACATAACTCTTTGCTTATTAATTTATCAAATTCCTTGAAGGTTGGTTGAGCAAGCTGCATTAATCAACGCTCGATATAAGTGGGCTATTCTACAATTGGGACCACATCTTGACTGTGCATCAACACATTTTGACCTAAAAACATACACAGCGACCCTCCATATATCCTTTAAGGCTTCTAAAGAAAATATTCTGAAGGCCTTCTACAATGCCACAACTTTGAAGATAGTGTTCCTGATCGAGCTCACAAGATATTAGGAACTCTATACCAACTTCAAAGATGGCAACGAAAAGATTGAATACCAAATCAGCAAGCTGGAGGCAAGCTTTAAAATTATCGAAATTCACATACTACACCAAGCCTCTGATCTTTTCTAAGATATGTTGAAAGCATATTAAGGATAGAAAACACAATCAATTATATCCATATTGCTAAGGAAGTAATGATACTCAAACTGTCTTTCAATCTTATTTGTGGTTCCGATTAGGTCAACAGCAGTGGACCTAATCGAAACCACAAACAAGAAGGCATGGGATGTAATTAAAATTTATAAATTGCCGCCTTCACTTAGATTCATTATTTTAACTGTAGTTGTTGTTGGCGTAAGTTTTCCAGACTTACTGTATATTATTTCAACACTTGATGCACATAAGGCTTCTTTCTTGGTCTTCTACTATTATCTAAAATCTAGGTGATAATCCCGACCACGCTACCTAGATGCAGCTCCCTAGAAAACAGACCATCTGCACTATTTTTCTCTTAGAGAAACAATAGACGGATTTTTCGTTACTAGATACAATTTCATATTTGCACTTTATATAGATTTCTCGTGTTTTAAGATAGTTTCATCAGTTAGATTTGCTAGAAGTTACTTTCTACCCTATGTATTTTCTTCAATTAGCGCTTAGATGATATAGTCTTTCATCAACCACCCATTTTCCCTCGAAGGCATTCTCCTACCACACCTTTTGGTATATAATCATCACCCCGAGCAACCCAACCATATAAATTTGGGTTAGGGAAATAACTATATTAATTTCATTCTTGGTTAAAGCTGTAGGAGGCTTCGAAAGCCCTCTAAGGGTCCAATGCACCCTAAAAGTTAGTCCAATAGTTTTTGAATCTCTTTACAATGCCACCAAAACTAGATCCCTTCACAATTCTTGACACATAAACATGAGAGAAAACTGACATTAAATCTTAACAGGTTATCAAAATCATATTCATGGTCACTCAGCCTTATCAGTTAGGACCTACCAAACTAAACCATAAAATTACAGATATTTTGTTTAAATGATTAATGACTAATCGATAAAGACGACATTCACAAAATCAGTGTACTCTATGTGTGTTTCTATGATAACATTATCAATAATACATACCTCTCACATATGAAGTGGTTTCATCTGTATGCAGCTTATTCCTTCAAACCCATTTTTACTGCAATCTCTTGTGTTGGTCGGGCAAAAGTTGATCAACTTTCATTTCCTTATATCTACAAAGAAGAGGAAAAATTAATGTCACAGAAAGAACATTGTCCATCTGTTGCATCAGCTGTAGAGTCTATTGCAATAGATGTAGAGCTTGTTGTATCAGATGTGGAGTCTGTTGCATTAGATGTGGAGTCTGTTGCATCAGATGTGGAGTCTGTTACAACAGATATGGAATCTGTTGAAATACATCAAACCAGCCTTGCTGGTGGTTTGATTTATTCCAACAGTTGCTCCGTATGTTGCAACATCAACAACAACATAAACTACAAAGAAACAACAAATAAAAAACATCAACATCAAAGAAACAACAATATTTGTTCCAACACTATCAACAATAAAGAAGAAACATCCTTTGTTCCAACGCCATTAACAACACCACACCATAAGTTTGAACAAAGCCAACCCCACCAACAACATCAATAACAGCATTAACAACAAAGAAACAAATAAAATACATACAAAAAAATGATACTGCCAACAAGGTTTTTAAACTTCTCCCAACAGATGACTTTTTTCACATATTGTAATAAAAATTCTTGGTTTGTTTATTCAATACTTAAAAGTTTCTTCAAATTTTTTAAATAAATATGATATGGGTAAATGGTAATTAAATAAAAAAATAGATGTAAATAACTTGCAAAAAGAATGAGAATAAAAGAGCAATAGCGAACCATACTTTAATGTCAAAAGGGGATCAAAATAACAATTTTAGTTGAGCAAAGATATGGATCGATTTAGATCCAAGAGGATCTTTATGAGAAAGAGAAGAGAAAAGAGGGATAAAAGTTTGTGATAACCCCAAAGAGGAGAGAAAGAGAAAGATGAGAGATGAATAAAATAAATTTAGGGCTAAAGGAGAGATGAGATAATTCTAGATGTATGTGTACGTAGATGTGGGTTTCAATATTCATTAATTATTATTCATTAATAATTTGAGGGGAATTACGAAGACTAGTGACATTGAAAATACAAGATAAGACTACTCAATGAACTCATTTTTGAGTTATCCAAGAAATATTTTTTACCATCTTTAGTAGTACTACTTTATCTACTCAGACAGAAGCTCAATTTAAAATTAAAAGAAAAAAAAGATTTTCAAATAGATATGTCATCTGTTGCAATAGATAGCAATATATGTTAAAAAATCCCAACAGCTCAGTCATCCAAAACAACAGGTGCAAATGTCCATTTGATAATTAAATCAGATATGTTATTTGTTACAACAGATATCAATATCTTTTTGAAAATTTCCAATAGCTTAGTGATCTTTCTCAACAGATATAAATATTTATTTAATAATTAAATCAGATATGTCATCTATTGCAATAAATATGAATACCTGTTTAAAAATTTCTAAAACTCAGTCGTTTGTTGTAATAAATTTCATTGCATTTGATTTTGGTGGAACTAGGGATGAATGAATGAGTTCATAAGGTCAACTACAACTTCAATTGAGTCTTTGCAATGGCACGGTGTTAGTATGGCATTCATCCCGACCCGAGTCATCGATCGATCACTCTGAGTTGAAAAGATTCTCATTAACTTAATGTTAAGCTAGTACCTAAATTGATTTAGGTGGAAGTAGGGATGAATGAGTTCTCATTAACTTAATGTTAAGATAGTACCTAAATTGATTTAGGTGAAACTAGGGATGAATGAGTTCATAGGGTCAACTACAACTTTAATTAAGTCTTTGTAATTGTATGGTGTCAGTATTGTGTTCATTCTGATGCGAGTCATCGATTGATCACTCTAAGTTGAAATAAGTTCTCATTAACTTAATGTTAAGATAGAACCTTAGTTAATTTAGGTGGAACCAGTTATGAATAAATTATAGGGTCAACTACAAATTCAATCAAGTCATTACAATTGCATGGTGTTGGTATTGCATTCATCCCGACCCGAGTTGTTGATCGATCAATCTAAGTTGAAATGAGTTCTTATTAACTTAATGTTAAGATAGTACCTAAATTTATATAGGTGAAACTATGGATGAATGAGTTCATAGGGTCAACTACAACTTTAATTGAGTCTTTGCAATTATATGGTATTGGTATTGCGTTCATACCGACCCGAGTCATCGATTGATCACTATGAGTTGAAATGAGTTCTCATTAACTAAATTCTAAGATAGTACCTAAATTGATTTAGGTGGAACTAGGGATGAATGAGTTCATAGGGTTAACTACAACTTCAATTGAGTCTTTGCAATTCTTGGTATTGCATTTATCCCGACCCGAGTCGTCGATTGATCACTCTGAGTTGAAATGAGTTCTCATTAACTTAGTGTTAATATAGAACCTTAATTAATTTATGTGGAATGAGGTATAAATGAGTTCATAGGGTCAACAACAACTTTAATTGAGTCTTTGCAATTACATGGTATTGGTATTGCATTTATCCCGACCCGAGTCGTCGATCGATCACTCTGAGTTAAAATGAGTTCTCATTAACTTAATGTTAAGCTAGTACCTTAATTTATTTAGGTGGAACTAGGGATGAATGAGTTCATAGGGTCAACAGCAACTTTAATTGAGTCTTTGCAATTGCATAGTGTTGGTATTGCGTTCATCCGGACCCAAGTCGCCAATCGATAACTTTGAGTTGAAATGAGTTCTCATTAACTTAATATTTTAAAAACTATATCTTTTAAAATTCTAAAAATTGATTAAGATCAATTCAGACCGAATTAACAATTTTAAAACTTGTCATTCTTTTCCAAAATTACAAATCAACCCATACAAGTTATCCATTTGCGTGAAAAACTTTTCCTCATTCCAAATCTAAAGTTCTCACTCTTCTCTCTCTTTCTCTCTCTCTCTCTCTCTCTCAATAATATAGACAAAAACTATTCAATATATTGCTCAACCCTTCAAAATAAATTAATTTTCTTAGCATTTCCAACCATATAGTTGTTATTTTTTACTTCATTCTCACTTGTATCCGTTGTTTTCTCTATCTTCACAGGTAACAGAGTTTGAGAAGAGTTCTATATTTTTTATTTATTCTGAAAATTAGGGCTTTTTAGTTAATGATGAAAAATAAGACTTTTAGTTGTATTATCTTCAAGAATGGGTTAACAATTTTGAGTTTTGATGCTAAAAAAGTAGGAAGCATTCGAGAAAATCCTAGTTTTTGTCTCAGTATTTTTTTGACCGTCGTGGTATTATTGGATGGTGTTTGTGGTATTGTCGGTGGCTGTTATTGGTGGTGTCGGTATTTGTGTTTTTGGTAGTGGTGTCGGTGGTCTTGGTGTTGGTATTGGTGGCATTGGTGGTAGTCTTGGTGGCATTAGTTGTGGTGTTGGTGGTCCATCTATTGCAACAGGTGGAAGATCTATTGGGAGATATTAAATAGGTCTTATAACAGATTCCCCATCTGTTCCAACTGATGGGTTATCCGTTGAAATATTTTTTGTAATATGTCGAAGAATAATTTATTGAAATTTGTCTAACTTTTTTAAAAAAAATTATCCAGACATCAAATGCAATGTATTTTTTATTTTTCTATTATTTGTAGTTAAAAGATGTCTCCCAAAAGAAAAGAAACTAAAAGTGGATCAACTTCTGACCACCCAACAAAAAAGGCTAGAGTACAGAAAGTTTCTAAGGAACTTCCTGAACAATATTGGCTAGGGCAAAATAAAGCTGAGAAAAGTGATAACTCCTTCTCACCAATGGAGCATGAATTAATATCTAAATCCCAGCATTATCCTGTCAAAACCATTAGTATCGATAGGTTTTGAGTTGCGATGCCGATAGATAGCCTAAAAAGTAACTGGTGATCTTGCACTTAAATGTCAGTTGGGGAATGTTTTGATGAACTTAAGAGTATTATGAAGAATGAAAACATAGACGGACTTTTAACAAGAGTTGCTTTGCATACTTTCTTAAGCTGCCTGAGGACCGCACTCTCCGTTTCCTAATGAGTATGGTATATGGACTTCTCAAGAATGGTATCAAGTACACGGGGGATGATAAAGATTTGAAGGAGGGCCAAAAAAAGATGGATGAAATCTGGATCAACTACTGTGGCATGCCGATTTATTTTGGACTAAAAGATTTTGCCATAGTGAAGGGCTTGAGATACGATCATTCAGAAGAACCTCTCATCAAGGAAACACCCCACAAAGGGTCCAACAAATGCAAAGGACAAAAAGATGGGTTGTTGGGCATTGTTGGAAGTAGATGATTTGATGGCAAATATCGAGGATAAAAACATACCAAATCACTCAGGGAGAAATTAAGCTTAGTTTGGTTTGTCCATTCTATTTTATTGACAGAAGACGTCAGGAAAGTCATAGAAGATGATTTATTGGTGCATGCTGATAATTTTGAGAAATTTAATGATTATCCCTCAGGATATGATAGCTACTACTTGACTATCAAATATTTACTAACAAAGCTATCCCCAAAGATGATCATATTATACGGCTTTCCTTGGGCTTTCATGGTAATATCGATCACTATTTTTACTCATCCATTAATTTATATTGAATATAGTTATTCTGACTTTTTTTTCTTGCTTCCTGTTTACATTTTTTAGGCTTAGGCATGTGAAGCCATTCTTCCCCTCCATAAGCAGTTCAAGAATTACCCGGATGAGGTTTCTCATCCAAGGATCCTTAGGTAGTTGGCTGCAAAGGGTAGAAAAAAATATTAAGGAGGCTGATCTCTTTAACCCTCTAGATAATGCAGTACATATTCTTTTAACTAAAATAATTCTCCTCAAAGAAAGATATTGAAATAGATGTGTCATCTGTTGCGATAGATGGGTCGTCTATTACAACAGATTACTCGTCAATTACAACTGGTGCAGCAGATGGGTAATCTGTTGTGATAGACGATCTATATTTTGCAATAGATTAACATCTCTTACTCTGGTTCTCTGAACCCAACGCAACAAATGGGTAATCTGATGCAACATATGGTCAATCTATTGCGACATACAGATCAATTATTATGGCAACTAGATCACCTGTTGCATAAGTTGGTTGTGTTAACATGTAACCCAACTGACTGCAAATTAATATTATATGATTTAAATGCCTCCTATTTTTCTTATGGGTTGTGCATCCTTGGATCATGCCTACTGAGCATGAGTTGTAAATGACTTCTTTTATTACTTTAGGTCTTGTTGATACAAAAGTAGACCCAATGGTAGAGTTAATAAATAAGGAATTAGCTAAAGCAACAGCCATAAGAAGAGCAGTTAGGCAAGGTCAGCCTAATGTTGAAGCTCTTCATGACCAACCTACTGCAGAAGATTTGGGTGGTTCTTTTGGGGTATTGCTGGTGGAATTATTGATGATGGTGGCAGCTATCCTGATGCTACTGCAACTTTTAGTCGTGATTATGAGCATGTGTGCTTAGGTAAAAATAAATATATTTGAAAACACCCCTTGCACAGGTCCCTCTTACCCCTACATCGGTTCCTCCCACCCTTACAGTGGTCCCACTCACCCCTCTTTACCCTCATGTTCTCATTGCAAATGCAAAGTGTGCAAAGAAAGAAAGGATAAACTCCTTGAAAAACTAGAGGCTATTGTTGAAGCTACCGAGAAGTTAAAATCCAAGAGGGGTGTCATAGCATCCAAGAAGGTAAGGGAGTTATACACTCCTACAGAGATAGTTAGGAGAAAGACAAAAAATATTAGACAATTACTCTCCATTAAGAAAACACAAAAAATTGCAACTCCTCCTGCTCCAAGAGTTGTTGAAGTTCAGGGGCCGCTGAAGAAGGTGGACATATATGCGGCACTTGGTGATGAGAAGAAGAAGGAATTGGAAAAAATCATGACTGACAAGATGAAACCTCCACAAGAATACACCATGCATTCATTTGATGCCAAAGACTTCATGAGTATAACAAATATGTGTGATCGGTACGTGGGCAATGTAAGTTTACTTTTGCTAACCTAGACTTCCAATTTATTCCGTGAAGAAGAAGCTACGCAGCAGATGTGTAATTTATTGCAATAGCTAGGTATTTTGTTGCAATTAGCTAGCTAATCTGTGAACTGATTCAGAGAACCCTCTGCAACAGAATCTTTCCACTGTGTTTTTCTTCATTACAATTATTAACCTATTTAAAAATTATCTTCTTATACCATAGTATGTTGATGAAATTATCTGGCTCATAAGGGGATGACAATTAGCGTACCTGGATGCTTATGATGCTACTGATAGGATAATGTACATCAACTTCTACAACAATTTCAAGGATAGGTACGATGATCTCTGTAGGCTAGCCGATATAGGTGATTGGAGATTTGTTAAGTTAGTTTCTATGTTCGAATAGGATGAAGACATGATTAAATATGTTAGAGGGAAGAGGTCATATCCAAATGACAAGAGATGGACCAAGGCAAAGAGAATCCTTGCAGTCATGAACGTGAAAGTCAAATATTTTCTCACTATTGAGATACTACTTGATGAGGGAAAGATTAAAGTTTATGACTGCAACTTACCTATCTTCAACAAGAACACTTTTTAACCCACGTGCAACCACTCTTGAAGTTGTTCCCTAAGTTGTTGTCAAAGAGTAAGTTGATGGATCATTTATCGGTGGAAGTCTTGACGAAGGAATCATGGGATTTTGAAGGTCGAAATAAGAACATCCACCTCCTGAAAAATGAAAAAGGTGCAGCGTTCGGGCCGTACTCGCTTGCATATATCAAGTATTTGCTGACCGGCATAGAAATGTTCGGTATGTGTGACACCATTGTGGAAAAGATGCAAGAGGTCTGGGCTTATGGGGTACTAACTAAATGACTAGAGCCCATGTATAAAGAAGAATATGTACAAAGACAGACATGAATACGATAATAATTTTTTATTTCAAGCCACTTCACTTACTTTACATTACATGTAGTGGAAATAATTTTTATGTCTGGCAAAAGTTGAATTTTTATAGTGAAACAGATTGTCTATCTGTTGTAACAGATCTAATACCTGTTATGACAGATTGATTATCTGTTGGAATAGGTTGTTTATTTGTTGTATTATGCAGATGTTTTCCGGTCTGTTTGTCGCAGTAGATATACAATCTATTACAACATATAATATATCTATTGCAACTGATAGGTAATCTGTTGGAACAAATCAAAAAAGTATGAAGACCTGTTATATAATTTCCAGCCGATGACCTACATGTTGCAATATATGTCTAAATCTGTTTAATAAGATATGTCGTCTGTTGTAGCAGATGTATATTCTGTTGTGGTATTTGGATCTAGTATTCCATTTAATTAACATGTTCAAAACTAAGGATTAAATTATATTCATAGACGGTATAAAATCGAAGCCTTTAGAAATTACATGAAATAACTCAACAAATAAATGAAATGCAAAAAAATCATTATGGGTACAAATGATCTACTCTGCAAACAAATCAATAAGTTAAACCAAGAAGGATGGGTTATTACATTGACAGACTCAAGCTATAAGATATACTCAATATGGACAAGTTGTTCTTCATTCGGTGCTACGAAATTCGGCTTTGATTGTTGTGGATCTTTAATGTCGCTTGCATACGATTTTTAAGCTTTCGCTTCTCCGTATTTCCATAAAAAAGTAGCATATCTTTTGTGGAGTAATTCGGTATCAAGGCCATCATTTGGTACTTGTAATCCATCGCTCAAATACTAAGCATAAGCGGCAACAAAAGGACCGTAATCCCTGTGCTTTAAAAAAACAGATAATCCATATCTTGTAGTTCATGTAAGCGTTGTGAAATTTATGAAATGAAACTAAATCATAATACTTATACTTACAAGATACCAATGGTTTGTTGAGAAATTCCTTCAACATATAGTACATCAAATGGATTACCCATTTTATCCCGGTATGCTTCAGTCTTCGGCCAATCACTATGAACCTTTTGGTCCAAAAATCCACTCATATCAAGGTAAGTAGAAAATATTTTTGCCAACTTTTGTATCTTAGACGATGTCCCAGAACGTCTCCTTTGCGACATCGAGTCATTAACTCTAATGCACCTCTCTTTTAGAATGACGACAACCAACACCCAATAGAATTCATCACCACAATTGATTAGGATGTACACTTCATCAACCAAATGCCAAGGTAAGCCAGCTGGAATGCTAAAACCTTTGATGATGTTGATTAAACATTCCTCATTTCAGAAAACTTTCTGCTATTGTTGATAATATCTATCGTAGGAATTATTGATGTAAACTTTGTACAAATAATTACCTATCGTGTATCTGTATTGTTCTAGTGTTAGCAACTTGAACTTCTTTCGGAGATAGTAAAAAATGACATCCATGTTCTGCACATATTATCAAATATTTTGGATTACATAAAGAAAAAATTAATATGCAGAGGTAATTAAATAAAGTATTAATTAATAATAATATGTATGGCATTTAAGCCTCATCATTCTAGCAAGTTTGGGGCTGTGACATCAAATAGAACCAATTCTTCATTCTGAGATATGCAACAACAAAGTCGAACATATCAAAACCAAGACTCGATTCATTCACTTTGTAGTGTTCATCAGTTTGTTTTCTATATAATGATTTATATGTGTTAATGTTATGTTCTTACAACAAGAATTTTATAAATCAATATCTTTAAGGTTGATTTATGTACCTGTCAGCATGATACTTTAACAGCCCATCGGCAATCCATTCTAAATAGTCATTGATCAACTTTGTTAGTTTTTTTGTAGCCTCGTCCGAGATGTTGTACCCTTTAAATAGGTAATTCTTCCGTTCTCCCGAACGGACAGGCTCCATTTTTTGACAATCATTTTGAAGCTTTCATAACCTCAAGAATAGCTGTTAAATGCCTTAAGATCCTCAGAGAGATTTATTAAACCGAGGCTTATGTTGTTGTTAATGTCTCTCACCTAAAGAATACTATGTACAAACCAAACCAAGCACAATGATTTCTTGTGCTTTTCTAAAAGTCCTTTACCTTTCAACGCTTCTATCAAATTTTTATTTTAAAGCTTGGACCAATAATGGACACCAGGTCATCACGATCACTTCACTTGCCTTTGCCTTTTTTGGGTATGTGAGGTGCTTTTATTGGGGTTAGAGTAGGTATAACTTAAGAAGGAGAAGGAGGATAACATTTTAGTTCGGTAACTATGGTACTTCCAACCAAAACAAACAGGCATGCCACAATGATTTATCCATACCTCATCCATCTTATCTTTGTTTTCATACATAAACCTACGCTTTGACGATCATATACCATTTTCATCTGAAAACGAGCATTATTGTCCTCCGGTAAATCAAGATATTTCCCAAAGCAGCTTTCCCTAAAATAAGAATCCAATTTTTATTCTTGAAGTATTTTTCTGAAGACGTCAAAAGATTTTCCCATGGCTGGATTAATCACAAAATCACTCGTTAAATCTGTGGCACCATTACACTATATTCTTACAGGATAACAATCAATGTTGAAGGTTTTGACCAACTCTTCGGTAAAAGGGTGATAACGCTTAAATTACACTCTTGAATAAGTGTAAGTGATCATTGTCAATATAAAACCCAACTAGGTTAGGGTCGAATCCCACAGGGAATAAGGTGTGAACTCAAGTTGTTTATGATTTAATTCACTGATAGTTTACAGTTTCCTAAAATGGGGTTTAAGTTTTGCAGATAATTGATTGTCACTTTGAATTTGATGTTTGTAACCAAGATTTTATGAAATAACCAGGATTATGTTCTCTAGGGCTTACGGTACATGACAGATGCTAAAATTTACTCAAGACTCTCACGGTGGTTAGGATCACAAGCTATCTTTATCGATAATATGATCAAATGTCTCTCAACCTATTCAAGCATCTAATTTCCTAATCCTCTCGGACTGAGGAAATAGCTATGCATTGTTCCAATTTTACCTCAGGTTAATCAACCTTGTTACAGCGTTGATTATTAAACGAAGCCTTTTCGAGTCCCTGTTGATAATTCACTTCTTACTATTTATGATTTCTTTCTCAAGAAAACCAAAGTAGGTACGCCTACTGTTTGCAACCAACAGACATAAATTATAATCTCAGAATTACCAAGAAATCCTAACACCTATTAAATCTTGAGTATTTAACACCTTATCATGACCTAACCCTAGATCATATGATCCAGGTTACAGGTGTTTAGCCACTCATGATACAAGAAACAAGTATGCAAATTGAATTCATAAATGAAATGATTAACTTACAATGATGAAGAAAATCAAAAGTATACTTTGAATTGAATCACAAAGCAAAGCTCCAAAATATTGGTCTTAGAGAGAGAGAGAGAAATCGTATCTTTTATCTTGTGGGATATGTCAATCCATAATAGAAAACTCTCAAAGAAGGATTTAACTAGTTAAACCTAAAATAAGAAAATAAAATTAAAGTTTCAGATGATGATGGTGCCCGTGATGGCCTATCAGGAGTTTGACGGCCTATCACAGACGTCGCCAGCTTCTCTACAAGTTTAGCTTCTGCTGTCTAAGGTTGACGACGACGATGATGCCTTATCATCATCTTGACAGCGTGTCATAAATGTCATCACAAAACTTTCTGCAACTTACATCTTCTGTTTAAAGTTGACGACATCCTTGACAGCCTATCACCAGGCTGACGGCGTGTCATGGATGTCGTCATCCTCTCTTTGTTCTTTATTTGCTTTCGATTTCTTGCTCTTTTCTTCCTTTATTTGTGGTTCCCCCTCTTCTCTACTTTTACTACAAAATCAAAGTAAACTAATCAAAAATGACTAAAGTTGCTCAAGACTTTGTAATTATTTAGAGTTAAAAGTTTTAAATATGTTAGCATAGGCTCACACATCAACACCCTCAACTTAAACAATTATTTGTCCTCACGCAACCAGAATATAACCAAGAGTATACAAATTACAAGTTGGCAGCTAACTACTCATATCAGTTCAAAATACATGCACCATCTCCAAGGTCAGTCAAATTAAGAGCAACTGTGTCTATTATTGAAAATACTCATGCAACTCATGAGGATCAAGATATGGCAAAAATTTTAGCAATAACAACCCAGCACATACCAGAATCACACTATCCAAACAAGGCAATGATTAGCAACATACCTAGTGTGCCCTCACAATAAAGAAATCCCTTTTTTCACTCATGTCAGATTTTACATACATAAACACAGGGATAAACACAAGACTCACTCTCAGAACGAAGTTCCAACATTGTGAATCAAATTCCATAGGCTTTCCCTTATAGTCAGTACCTAAGTCTTCAGACAGGTAAGTTAGGATCACTATAGGGTTTTTCTTAAGTTTGTAATGTAGGCTAGGGGCTGGTATGATATTCATGGATGTTTCAGAGTGACTATGCCTCCTTGACAATACTTTAACTCTCAGGGTTTCAACTCTTAACCTTCTTTTCTTCTCTCTTTTGTTGATCATGAATGCTGAAGATGGATGCGGCCTTTTCAATTATCAGATTATCTTTTTATCATCTTTAACATAGTTTTCTCTTTTCTTATTTTTTTTCACCGCGCCCAACTTTTTTTTATTCATCTTCATTATTCTACCTCTCTTCATATGCATTTTGAATCACGCACCCCTATAATAGCCACCCTTAACTTAGGCTATTTGCCTAAGTCAAGGTGCATAGTATCCAAGGACGAGCAAGACCAAAACAGGTTCATTATGATGTAAACGGGAAGGTGAGAGATGTTAAAGAAAGAATTAGGACATTTAGGATCAAGAAGGGATCAAGGGATATTTTTCACATTGGGAAGATCATTTAGGATAAAATGAGCTAAAATACAAAAATGGCCTATGATCCTCTCCTAATACCTATCCTATGACCATGGTAAGACTAGCAGGGCAAGTTCTAGATTCAACGCACAACAATAACTGAGTAAGACCTTACACATGGCACATAAGTATCTTGCATATAACTACTTATCCATTTCGTGCACTTGTTTAACAAAGGTAATTCGGTTGCCATACTAATGCCACAAAAAGATACATCGTGGTCACAATGGATGCAATGCACACAGTACAAAATAGATTAGACCAGTGGAGAGGTACTCAAAAATCACAACACAAGCTAACTACCTCAAGTACTTGTACTACTCCTAGTTATCTACAAAATATGTTACAACAACAATCTACCCTACACCCTCAACTTAAAATTTAAAAATAAAATGTACTAAGGGTGAGGGTATACCTGAAGATAGTCAAGCACGTGGATCCTGGGTCTCTGACCCTACTACTGCATCATCTATTGTCGTCTCCCCATCAGGTGCATCTAGCCTAGTAGTGGTGGAAGCCTAGCTAGATAAAGCACCTGCAGCCCTAGCTTAGATGGCTGCCTCCCATTCCTCTGTATCAGCCAGGGACTCCAATCTTGCCTTCTTCAACTTCTCATTTTCGGCCTTCTTCTTGGCCTTCTTTTTCACTCTTATTTCTTCTTCACTGTCTGGCTCTTTTCTTTTATATTTGCCCTTCTTTTCCCTTTTTTTTTCTTTTTCTTTGAGGAATCTGTGGTGAGGTCAAGTATGGGAATTTCTTCTTCAGATTCAAGCAAGGCCAGACTTGTTGGCATCACAATTTGGTGTTGTTGCAGCACCCTAACATCTGCTTTTACTTTTTCCAATACCGCCCTAAATGTAGCAAGCTCAACACCAGTCATCTATTTTGCCCAGGCACCAAATCTGTTGTCCAATTCTGCAACCCGCCTAGGCAATGTCACAAAAGGCTCAAGTGCAGCCTTGATTCTTTTGTCCACAGTAGCAGCAAACTTTTTGACAAAAGCATGTAGTTGTGCCTCGCACCACTTATCTTGTTTAGCCACCTTTCTGATATCAATCAGCTAAAATGCAGGTCCTGTTGCTGTTGTAAGAACTGAAGGGCTAGCTTCATCTCAGGCACTAAATCTGCATGTGCTAAAAAATCTTGCACTTCCATATGAGATACTGCACCGACATCTAAAACTGGAGGGTCTACTGCTATCTCTTTCCTCTGTCAAGTCTAAGCCCCGGCTGAATTTCATCAAATCGTATGGGGTTGTGAGTCTTCCAGGAACGAACGTCTTCATCAACTTGTGTAATCTTTGGCACCTCAGCAGTTCTGCATAACTCTATAATAAGACAAAGAAAAAAATAAGCAGTGTCAGTCTTTGACATTCTGATCTTCATCTTATCTGCAATGATTTACCCAAAGTTCAAGGGAAGCTGTTATACCAAGCTTGCCACCAAAATAGCTCGATCATCGCCCAGAATATTGTATCCCTCGGTGGGCATCAACCATACATACACGACACCCCACCAAAACTTTGCCTCCTGAGTCAACAAGGACTTACAAATTCTCTGATTTGGGTTTGTCACCCATGTTAGTTCTTCGTCAGCTATGATGTTGTCCAACCACGGGCGTTGTTTATCCCAATTCTTTATCAGAGCATAGAATGATGGTGTGGTGGCCTGAGGAGTGAAGTTGGGGACGTGCAAGAATCTATTGATGGTTTTGATCGAGACATCAAATTTTACACCCCTCACCTGAACTCTATCAAGAAAGGGCTGATCTGCTACTTTGTCACCTAGTCTGCATAAATTCTGTAACTGAGCTTAGTAGTTTGTGTAGAACTCCCAAACCAGTGCGGGGCAAAATAAATCTCCCCCTTCTGTGGTCCATCCTAAGCCATACTCTTTGAACTTTTTCTCCACTTTAGGGTACCTGTTTAACCCTTTCGTGATAATCATCTTTTCCTCCTAAATTAGCCTCTTCACATTTCTTTTATCAGTTCTTCGAAGCCTAGCGATGTAGATGTCCTCTACTCTAGGGATTTTCCATCTAGCATTGTTTCGAACTTCAGGGTTCTTACATTTGATAAGAATTACCCGAGGTGGAGACTCTTCATTATTTTGTTGCTCAGTGGATAGGGACCCAAAAGCTGTTTCCTCAGACTCAGATTCTTCAGACCCTTCTTGATCCTCTTCATCAGAGTCAGCATGTTCAGACTTATGCTGTTTAGAATCACCTTTTTCAGATCCCTCCTACTCAGAAGTTGTAGTCATCTCAGTATCATCACTGTCCTTCACCTTGATTGGTAGAGGTGGTGGAAGTTTCTTTGGACTTTGCTTATTTCGCTTCCTAAGCAAGGGTCCCTCCTCCTCATAGGTAGATTCCTCGTTAATGATCTTGCGATGTATACTTTCTTTGGCCGCTTTCTTTGGTTCTGTGGGACTCTTTCTTTTTGGTGCCATTTTAAAGTACCTGGGGACAATAGAAAAACATTAGTCAACCCTCAAGATCACAAACACAAATACATAAATCATTTAAGCTCATTCAGGTTTTAGGCTCCAGGTGTGACGACAATTCTTGATAAGCCGTCATGACTATGATAGCTTATCACAGTTGTCGTCAACCTCAGATAGAACCCACAAAAATCTTTTTACAACTTTTGACGACATTCATGATAGGCAGTCACAATTGTAATAACCTATAACAATTATCGTCAGCTCTATCCAGAACCAACTTTATTTTTATCAGCTTTTGACGACATTCCGAATAAGTCATCACGATGGTGATAGCTTATCATGGATGTCATCAACACTTATCAGAACCCACTTTTGATCTTAACTAAGTTTTTTTGGTCCCCATTATTGCTTAACATTTACTTGAATTCGAATTGTGAGCTATCTTTTCAAACCTTGGGCTTGCACAGCAAACCCTAGGTGCAATTTTAGTTACTTTCCAAGTTGAACTTGGTTCAAGCATCTTGGGGACATTGGGTTATCATTCATTCATCATACATCATAAGAAAAGAAGATTTAAAGTAGAGTATACCTAACGGAGCTCTTAAACTAAAGTCACGCACAAGAGGAGGTGTAAAATAGGAAGATTTTTCTGATTTTGAAGTGCAAACCACACACAAAGCTAACTTGGTTTACTTGGAGTGTTTTGCAAAGGATGGGAACTAATTTTAACTAATGAAATAAACAAACTAAGGAAAAATACTTAAAAGCAGCGGAAATTTGAAAAGGTTTCGCTATTGGGCCGGGTCAAATCTGATTTAATTTAGGCCCAGATTTCAGCTTTTACAGCTTTGGGATGATGACATTTTGTGATGGCTTGTCATGATTGTGACAGCATATCACGAACGTCGTCACCCTTAGGCAGAGAATTCCTCAAGCTTGGTCTAGCTGACGATAATCGTGATAGTTTGTCACAGTTGTGATGGCTTATCACAAATGTCGTCATGACCTTTTAGCTGACCTTCTCATTTTTCCACCTGCTCCATACTAAATCCTAATTGTAAAAAATAAAAACACTTGTTTAAACATAAAAAATTTGGGTTGCCTCCCAATAGCGCCTGATTTACTGTCTCGGCACGACTGGGTTATCTTGACTACTCAGACTTCGCTAAGACAACCTGTTGATACCCCCGTCTCCATCATCATAGAAAACATCAACGATTGAGAAGACACTTATATCTTTTTGTTGGGTCATGGGTTGATGCATTTTGAATTTTGCCTCTTTTTAACCAAGCCTAAACTTAAGCTCATTCAACTCCATGTCAACTATTACTCTTCATGTTGCTAAGAGTGGCCTTCCCAAAATAATAGGTACCTCAAAGTCTACATCATAATCTAGTACCATAAAATCCACAAGAAGAATAAAGTCTGCTACTTTCACCAACACATCATGCAAATTCCAACAGGCCATTTTATCGACCTATCTGTCATTACCAATTACATGCTAGTGGGTGCTGGAGCTTCTAAACCGAGCTTCTTATGTACAGCCAGTGGCATCAGATTTGCGTTGGCACCCAAATCACATAATGTCTTTGCAACATCCAGAGACCCAGCTTTGAACGAAATAGTGAACGCTTCTGGGTCAGCCTTCTTTTGCACTAAGAATCGTGTGGAAACTGCACTGTAATAGTGGAGATTGTTTACCTTCTCACTGCTGACCTTTCTCTTCTTTGTGAAAAGGTTTTTCATGAACTTTTCATAGCCTGGAATTTGCTCAAGTGCCTCAATCAAAGGCAAATTAATTGTCAATTGCTTAAGCATTGCCATGAACTTGCCAAATTTTGCATCATCGACCTTTTTATTCAATCGTTGAGGAAAGAGAGGTGGTGGTCTAGGGATATTCTTTAACACCACTTCCTCTTCCTTCTCGTTTTGCTTCTCTAAATCATCAGTAGAACTATCCAGCTTCTCAGACTCCACTGGATTACTTTCTTCGGGTTCATCAATAATTACCTCATCTTCTACAGATTTGCCCACAGAAGGGCCAAGTAATATCTTACCACTCCGAGTGGTGATCACCATACATGATCCATCATTCCACAGATTTTGAACTATATCACTAGGTAAAATGCCACTTTTTCTCTGATCCAGTGTACATAAAGTTGGCTCATCTGCTGCTCCAACTGCTTAATAGAAGCAGAGTGTGAGCTAACCAACTAATTGAGGGTAGAGAATTCACTCTTCATAGTAGTTACCCCCGAGTTGGTAGCTTTCACTCCTTTCAATAACTTTTCCATCATGTCCTCCATGGAAATCTTGTCGGAGCCAGTTGTTACAGCATCCCGACTTCCAAGAGGAACATATAAACCACTCCAGACATTATTGCTTCTCTAATGTCCCTACTCTCTATCTTTATAATCAGGATTGTCATAAAATTTCCGACCTTGGTTCCCTTGGCTATTGCCTTGGAAACCTCCCTAATTACTCACATAGTTTGCCTCTACATCAGTACTCGTAGCAACAGTACCCTGAGATTCCACAGCCTTAGCCATTTTGGTCATACCTGACATCAAGTGCTTCGTCAGCAAGTCCATCTGTGTCTTTAAGTGGGCCATGACCTGGTCTCGCTCCTCATCCCTTCTATTCTGCTTCGCAGTCATACTACCAAAAATAGTCGGGCTAGCCACCATAGAATCCCTGGTGTGCCAAGCCCGGCATTGCTTGGTCATTCTATTCAGCATGTCTGTAGCATCTAGAAAAGAGAGGTCAATGAACGAACCACCTTCAGCTTTGTCTACAATTGGCTTTGTCATAGAGTTAAAAGCTCTATATAAAGTCTTCATCAAGTGCAAGTCCGTTATATTATGGTTCGGACATTGTGCTAGCTTCTTCTTAAATCTCTCCTAATTTTCATACAATGCTTTGGTAGGGAGCTGCCCTCCTGTCTCAACTGTACCCTCCTGGAGGGTGGAAAGAACCGTTCTAGGAATGCCTCTTTTAACTGTCTCCAGTTGGTTATAGAATCGGGCTCTAGCTCATTTAACCACATTGTTGCCTCTCCAGATAGAGACAAAGGAAACAATATCAACCGGATCGGATTCTAGCTCTCTCCCAGATTATCAAAATATTTTCAAATGGTGATGAAGTTCACCAAATGCATGTTCGGGTCATCACCAGGTAAGCCTCCAACAACCCCTTCAGATTCAGGAGTTGGATCATGGTACTTGTTATGCTGAATTTTGGCACCTGGTGCCAATGGTGGAGGAATGATATCACCCGTTGCACCAGCTCCGTCCATTCCTTCATCATCTTCATTAGCCTCGTATTGAACAGGCAGTTGACCATACGTTTCTCGGACTGGATGGTTTCTATTGATATTTCACTGAACTGGTGTGGCAATTTACTCAGCTCACCTTGGGTTTTGAGGATTCAGCAATTCCTCATCATCAAAGTATTCATCATCAGGATTCTGGTGATGTACTTGTTAACCCAAATTTTGTATGTTCACCTGAGCCCTGGCCAAAGCGGTTAATCTTTCCGTCTCTTGTTGTTCAGTCATTCTCTCAATCAGCTGAGGTTCCAAATTAATTGGTAATAATGGTTCTCCGGAACTTCTTGTTTATGGCATAAACAACTAAGAACCTATAATATACAAAAACAACAAATAAACATAAATCAAGGAAACTTAACTAATAGCAAATTAGCGCATACAAACTTTCAGTTTACAATCGTATTCCCCGACAACGGCGCCATTTTTTATAATGCTCAAATTACACTCTTGAATGGGTGTAAGCGATCTTTGTCAATATAAAACCCAACTAGGTTGGGGTCGAATCCTACAGGGAATAAGGTGTGAACTCAAGTTGTTTACGATTTAATTCACTGATAGTTTACTGTTTCCTGAAATGGGGTTTATGTTTTGCAGATAATTGATTGTCATTTTGACTTTGATGTTTGTAACCAAGATTTTATGAAATAATCAGGATTATGTTCACTAGGGCTTATGGTACATGACCGATGCTAAAATTTACTCAAGACTCTTATGGTGGTTAGGATCACAAGATATCTTTATCGATGATATGCTCAAATGTATCTCGACCTATTCAAGCATCTAATTTTCTAATCCTCTCAGACTTAGGGAATCGCTATGCATTGTCCAGATTTTACCTCAGGTTAATCAACCTTGTTACAGCGCTGATTATTAAACGAAGCCTTTCCGAGTCCCTGTTGATAATTCACTTCCTACTGTTTATGATTTCTTTCTCAAGAAAACCAAAGTAGGTACGCCTACTGTTTGCAACCAACAGACGTAAATTATAATCTTAGAATTACCAAGAAATCCTAACACCTATTAAATCTTGAGTATTTAACACCTTTTCATGACCTAACCCTAGATCCCATGATCTAGGTTACAGGTGTTTAGCCACTCATGATGCAAGAAACAAGTATGCAAATTGAATTAATAACTAAAAGGATTAACGTACAATAATGAAGAAAATCAAAAGTATACTTTGAATTGAATCACAAGGCAAAGCTCCAAAATATTGGTCTTAGAGAGAGAGAGAGAGAGAAAAATCGTATCTTCTATCTTGTGGGATATGTCAATCCATAATAGAAAACCCTCAAAGAAGGCTTTAAATAGTTAAACCTAAAATAAGGAAATAAAATTAAAGTTTCAGATTTTCCCTCGGAATAGATGGCGGTACCCGTGACGGCCTATCAGGAGTTTGACAGCTTATCACGGACGTCGTCAGCTTCTCTGCAAGTTTAGCTTCTGCTGCCTAAGGTTGACGACGATGATGATTCCTTATCATTATCTTGATGGCGTGTTATGACTGTCATCACAAAACTTTCTGCAACTTCCATCTTTTATTTAAGGTTGATGGCATCCTTGACAGCCTATCACCAGGCTGACGGCTTGTCATGGATGTCGTCAGCCTCCCTTTGTTCTTTATTTGCTTCCTATTTCATGCTTTTTGCTTCCTTTATTTGTGGTTTCCCTTCTTCTCTACTTTTACTGCAAAATCAAAGTAAACTAATCAAAAATGACTAAAGTTGCTCAAGACTTTGCAATTATTTAGAGTTAAAAGATTTAAATATGTTAGCATAGGCTCACACATCAAAGGGCTATTAGCATTTGGATCATCTCTTTTGAAATATTCGTCTTCCTCGTGTTTATTATCTTCTGCTCCTGATTGAGATAACGCTTGTAGAGCAAGCTCATAGGTGGTTGATGTAACCTAGCTGCTTCACTCGTTCCTTTACTTGGACTTAATTCGGTTTCTTTTCTTTTGGGACCCATATTATCTTAAATTAACAGGAACATAAAATAGATTATAATTGATTTATGCACCATTAAAAAGGGATAACGGTAAATATAACATGCACAAGAGTAAAATAACATTTTTAATAGACTACACATTTGATGCACCAGGTATGTTATCTGTTGCAAGATATAACCGACCTATTGTAATGGATGAGTAAACCTTTGAAAATAACAAAAACAGATCACTAATCTATTGCACTAAGTAGTTTATCCGATGCAACATATAACCAACCTGTTGCAACAGAAGAGTAAACCGTTAGAAACCATAAAAATAGATCACTAATCTATTGCACCAGGTAGTTTATCTGTTGCAACATATAACCAACCTGTTTCAATGGATGAGTAATCCGTTAGAAATAGTAAAAATAGATCACTCAATTGTTGCACCAGGAAGGTTATCTGTTGCAACTTATAACCAACCTGTTGCAATGGATGAGTAATCCATTGTAAACAGTAAAAATAAATTATTAATCTGTTGCACCAGGTAGTTTATTTGATGCAATATATAACCAACCTGTCGTAACGGTTGAGTAAACCGTTGAAAACCATAAAAATAAATCACTAATTTGTTGCACTAGGTAGTTTATCTGTTGTAACATATATCCAACCTGTTGCAATAGATGAGTAATTCATTGGAAAAAATAAAATAGATAACTAATCTATTGTACCTGGAAGGTTATCTGTTGCAACATATAACCAACCTGTTACAACGGATGATTAATCTGTTGGAAACAATAAAATAGATCACTGATCTATTGCACCAGGAAGGTTATCTTTTGTAACTTATAACCAAAATATTGCAACGGATAAGTAATCCATTGGAAACAATAAAACAGATCACTGATCTATTGAAACATATCACTCATCTATTGTAAAATGAGTTATCTGTTGGATCAATATTGTTTAAATTTCTTCCAAACAGAAGAGTCATTTGTCGCAATAGATAAATGATTTGTAAATTATTCATTTGTTGTATTATATTTTCATATTTACATCAGATTTGAATCTATTGCATTAGATGTTTCATCTGTCACATCAGATATTTCATCTGTTGCATCAGATGTTTCATTTGTTGGAACATCATTTTTATCAAGACAAACAACAAATCAACTCAGCAACACCAACAAATCACACACAGAGTAAGAACATCAACGGTGACCAAAAATCAACAATAAATCTGAATCAATAGTTTGACAACGAGAATAAGAAATGCCAGAAATTAGGATTTTATTCAGTTCACATTTCAAATTCAAGTAAGAAATATTAAAATTGTTAACCAATACTAGAAGAGTAGTTACCTCAAATTTCCTTATTTCTTCATAATTTTTTACCTGTGAAAAAAGAAATGTGGCAATGAAGAACTCGAAGTTGTTGTCGTCGGAGAAGTCTTCATGTCGATTAATGGTTGAAAGTCGAAAAGGAAATCACCCGATAATTTATTGTCGGAGGTTAAAGCCGTCGAGGATTAATGGGAGAAATTTTGCAGAACTGTTGGTTGTGAGAGAGTTGAGAGAAGCTGTCCAGAGAGACAGAGAAAGAGAAAGAGAGAGAGAGAGTTGATTTCGATTGAAGAAGGGTGTGGGTTGATTTATATTTTTAAAAAGATTAAAATGTTTTGAAAATATTAATCAAGTCCACAATTAACTTAATCAAGTTTTCTAATTATGTTTGACCCTTTAAGTTGGTCAACGTCACCAATCCTTCATTCAAGAGTTAAAAGACACCTTTTCTTCAATTTTCTCAGGTTACGTACCTTCTTTGGTAGAACGTGGGAATGAGGGGAAAGGAAGAATAGTGTACCTACTGACAATGACAACTCATTAGCTTTTCATCCATTTTTTTATTTCTTTATTAGTAGTCATATTGCCCAAAAATAAATAATTATTATATATATTTCAAATAGCCACAAAATCTTCATCTTATTTTAATATTAATTATTATTTTATTATTTTTACAAATATAGTAAATATGTTATTATAGAATACATATCTTAATATAATATTATAGTTATATAAATAACATATAATTAGAATACCAAAAAAACTAAAGTAGAGAGAAAATTATTCTACTACTCTCATATTTTTCTTAATTTTATTTTAAAAAATAATATTATATAATAAAATTTATAATTTATCATATACATTAATTTAATATTTTAGCAGATCATTTGATATTAGTATAAACAAAAATAAATTAACATATGCTGGTATATAAATTGCATTATTAAATGGTTAACAAATCAGCTACCCAAACATATCGATCATCATTTAATACTATGTAGATGACTTGTTCTTATAAAGACCATCATGAAATGTTCTGGCTGTATAATAATTTGTATATTGACCAGATCAATTGGTTAAGAATTTAACTACTCATTTCTATGTTGGTCTTACGAGGCACCATTGCTTCACCCTCAATGGCTATGGATAAGTGAAGAGCCATAGTTCTGAGTTAAATATCGCCAGCTCGATTTATTGATTGTGGACTCCATCAGTCTATCATAATAATTAATGATTGTTGCTTAAAATGACCTCCAAAATATAAAATGTCCTCCAAAATATAATTTTAACCTGTGATTATTTACCTTAAATTTTTTTCCACCATCGTTCTGTTGAATTTCAATTATTTCATATGGGGTAACATTTGTAACATTGTAAGGATTTGTCCATTAGAATTTTAATTTTTTGAAAATAGCCTTAGTCTGCTATTGTAAAGAAGTATTTCATCTTAATTTTTTTTAATTTCATTGTCATGTCATTTATTTATTTTCCTAAAAGAAAATTGACATTTTCATAAGCTATCGATCTCAATTCTTCCAACTTATAAATTTGAGAAAATTTATTTTTATCAACAAAGTTAGCATCAAGTTCAACGTTTTTAATGATCAAAAAATGTGTTTTAATTCAACAGAAAGATGGCAAGCTTTAACAAAGACTGATCTATATGGGTAGTATCAATTGGCATTTTGAATGTCGTTTGATATGCTCATGATGTGTCATCTAGTTTTAAAGTCAAGCCTTTTTTTGAGATTTTAATCTTTTTTAAGTATTTCTTTTAATTCGCGGTTGGAAACTTCAACTTTTCCTTGAGTTTGAGCAATGATATGTTGTTTCTATTTTAAGAGTCACAACATATTTTGACATCAATGCAGAAAATTATATCTATTCATGGAGGGAGTCTCTTGATCACTGATGATGACTCGAGGTGTACCAAATCCGATAAAAATATTTTCTGAGAAAATTACACACAGTTCGAGCATCATTTTTTTTGTAATGAAAATGACTTCAACTCATCTTGAGATATAATTCACAGCCACAAGAATATATTCAAAAGAATGAAATATGGGAAAAAGACCCATAAAATCTATTTTTTAAACATCAAAAATTTCACATACCTATATATATTGCAATGATATTTTATCTCTCTTGATGATATTATCTGTTCTTTAACATTTGTCACATAGTGCCACGTAGTCGCATGCATCCTTGAAAAGTGTCAGAGAAAAAAATTCTACTTTCAGAAAAATAAAAGTAGTTTGACGGTTGCATAATGTGCTCCAATTGCTCCACTATGATAATGATACAATATTTGATTCATATCTTTCTCAGGTACATATCTTCTAATGATATTATCTTTACAAAATCTAAACAAATAATATTTAGCATTAGAAATAAACTTTTTTCTTTATTGATAAGAAAGATCTATTAATTCTTTATTTTTCAATCAAGTAATTTGCAATATTTGTAAATTAGAGTTGTTGTGTCACAATTGAATTGACAGAGAGAATGCTCATCAAAAACTCTTTTTTTATTTCACAAAACTCAATAGGCCTTGATAAATGATCAGTTACTTGATTCTCCATTTTGTTTAAGCCTTTATTTCAAGTTTAAATTTTTGAAGAAGTAAAATCCATCTTAAAAAATCTAGGAAGAACATCTTTCTTTACTAAGAGGCAATTTAAAGATGTATAATCAGATAAAATAGTGACTTTGATTCCTATCGAATAGGAACCAAATTTATCTAATGTCAATATCACTGTCAGTATTCTTATTCAGTTGTGGCATAATTCAGTTGAACCTCGTTTAATGTTCAAGTGGCATAGTAAATAGGACAAAAAATTTATCCTTCCACTCGTCTAACACAACTCCCATGACCGTATCACCAACATCACACATAACCACAAAAGGTTTGTTTCAGTTAGGAGACACAACTACAGAAGCGCTTGATAATTTCTCTTTAAGAGTTTCAAATATCTCCAAACAATCACTTAAAAAATCAAACTTAACATCTTATATTAAAAGATTAGTTAGAGGTTTTAAAATTCGTGAAAGTCTTTTATGAATCTTCTATAAAAATTTGCATGATTGTCATGAGCCAAAAATTGATAGGTCATGATGACACTTGTCGTGGTGAACCTTGACAAGTAAGACTCTCACCCAAACTAATACACACAGGGAAAAGATGGAAATGCCCCCAAGGTAAGGCTTCTAGAACAAAGCTGAACCACATAGATATAATAAAAGCAGAAAGATTAAAATTAACATATGCAGCCATAACTCCCAAAATCTGTGTCAACAGTATAAGATATACTAATACAATGTCGAAGTCAAATACATCAGAAGAAAACCATAAAAGAAAATATCTGTCTCCGAACACTAATAAGGACATAACTAATACAGAAATATAGAAGTGAACTCCAGACTCATGAATGACCAACCTCTACCTTGGAAGCTCCAACAATCGCCCGAGTCAAGCAAGTTAAGGCGCACTTAGGCTAGGACCTAATGAAAGGGCGCAATAGGCATGAGTACGGTCCATTTGTACTCATTAGGTATCATAGGCCGATCAAGTAAATTAGTAAATAAAGCATACAAAATATACACTAAAGGCACGTTACCTGCAATCAGAAAATATCCCACAATGGTAGCCCCTCCCCCCGGCTTGCACTAACAGTTCTAATATATCATATATATTGTAACATTGCACCAATATAGAACACAAGTATGCATTATATCATATATAAGTAGAACAAGTGAGAACATGTATATACAAGATCATCAAATACAAGTAAAGAAAGATACGAAAAATACATAGATGATAAGTTAATATGGCTATACAACACAACATAACACAATAAATTAAGTGCAATGTATATGATGATGCTGATGATGATGGTGATAATGATGATGATGATGCACGAGGTCGTCGCACAATCTTTGGGATCGTCAAACAATCCCCGTATACACCTATGGAGCTAAAGCTTCTCGATGTAGGACCCATGGGGGGTTAGTCAACCTGTATACAATCCATATATCCCACATGTCCTTTCTGGAACATCCCTCAGAAAGGGTTTTATAAGGTGTAATGATATCTCCTCCTCGGTACATCCCTCGGGGAGGGTTTTTAAAAAGGTGTTATCGGTGTTACTCAGGTATTGCCATGGTGGTACCAATGTTTAATGAATGAGTATGATATGAGGATGTCATGCTCCAAATCAATCACAATGAGTATTTACATAAACAACCACTTGATATATTTGCACAACCAACTACAATGATATATTTCCACAACCATGTGAGTCAATATCCACTCATTATTTTCGTTTCATCCATGAATTTCCACATATCTCATATGCCACTAAAGTATGAATATAATAACAATACACTAACAGTACCACATTAAGCATTTTAGCAACATAATACAATTATTCACATTTATTCAAGGCTATCAATATCATATAGGATCCCACACGGTCACACATGTCACATAATATCACAATTTCGACAATTACATCACATATAGACCCCTTACAGACACAACACAAAGATAGCCATATTTTATGATTAATTTTTACCCTTAACATGCATTTTGTATCATCATTTACTACCCAGCCCAATCTGAAAGAGTTAAGCCATAGCCTACCTCAAAAGCTGAAATCAGTCTGCTACACTTCGAACCCATGATCTTACTTTCCATGAATGATCCCAAACACTTCTAAAAACATAAAATATGAAATTTACGCATCAAAACAAAACAAACAACGCACATATTGACTATTTTTGGTTCGGTGTCAAAACGGACAACCAAAGTAGATTTTCAAAAAAGAAAGGCAAAATTGTAAATTTACTTCAAAAACATGTTCCCTAAATTTTAAGAAATCTACAGCTGAAAACACAAGTCAAATCAAGTCAAAAACAAGGTTCAAATCGAAGAAAACTATTTTTAAGCTTTACCAGGTAAATTCTGTGAAATTCGAGTTAAACTCAAGAATCAGAGTTGTTTTGAAGGTTAGATTGATGAAAAACTAGTAATTATAAGATAAAAATATTATTCAGGTGAAAAAGAGTGAAATTGAGGTTTCAAATCAAGCCCTAAAATGTTTGGAATTTTAAAAATTAATCAAGAAATTACTAAGAAAAAAAGTGAATTCTTACCTTAAATTCGTAATAGAATTAACAAGATGTTAATCTAGCTTTCCAAGCTCCCACAAACTTCACTTTTAAGCTCCCACACTATTTTAGGATTCAACTCTCAAGAGACAAGATGAAAGAATGGACAAATAGGCCAAAAAGGAGAAAAACTGTTATTTATAGCAGATCTAAGTCCAAATGGACTTCGCGGAGTGCTCGGGATTCGTTCGGAGTCTGATATATCGTTTTCACAAAGTTGATCCCAAAAATGCAAAATTACAATTTTTCAAATCGAGGGTCAAAATGAGATTTAAAAGCCAAAAAATCATGCCAAAATATGTTACCGTGCTAAAATAGATGTTCCAGATCTACTAGCAAAGATGGATTTTCCATCCGAGCTCGTTTCGACTAAATGTGGGCCCCACATTCATGTTTCCAATTTTTCAACTTTCTAACTAATAGGCGAAATGAGCTCGGGTGAACTGAAACCCGAACCAAAGGTCTACTTAGTCTAAAATCAATATTTCGAAGCTACTGGGGTAGTCTGTTCAGCCATTCATTGCATAGATCAAAAGATATCCACATAAGTCTAAAATAAGGCTCTCGAAGCCATCAAAAATCACAATATCGTATAAATGGTACAAAAATGCATCAAAAATCATGTCAATCACCCCCACACTCCAAAAATATCATAATACAACTACGGGGAGGGGTAAAATGTTTAAATCACACAAAAATCACAAATTTCACTTATTTCATCAAATTTTTCAAGTCCTTACATTATCCACCACTAAAAATCTAATTCGTCCTCGAACTAAGGGAAAGAAATACCTGAATCAATGAAGAGCTGGTGATAAGAACTACGCATATCAGACTCGACCTCCCAAGAAGCCTCATTTATAGGTCAATATCGCAACTGGATCTTAACCACTGGGATCACTCTAGAGCGCAACCAGCTAACATCCCTAGCCAATATGGAGACCGACTCCTCAACAAAAGACAACCGCTCTAACTGAATTGACTCCCAATGAATAACATGAGACTAGTTTGAAATGTAATACCGAAGCATACAAACATGAAAAATTGGATGAACAACTGATAGATAGGGGCAAAGCCAACTCATAAGCCACATCACTAACTGTCTGAAGAATCTTAAATGGACCAATATACCGAGGGCTAAGCTTTTCCCTCTTCCCAAACCTCATCACACCCTTCATGGGTGAAACTCGAAGGAAAATACGATCACCAACACCAAATCTCTAGGCATGAAGTCTACGATCAGCAGAGCACTTCTTCCTACTCTAGCCACTCTAAGTATGTCCTGAGTGACCTGGACTCAATCCAAAGACTCATAAAGTAAGTCCATATCTCGAGGTCTAACCTCAGAAAAATCAAACCAACCAACTGAAGAGCGAAAATGCCTACCATACAGTGCCTCAAAAGGAGCCATATCAATATTGGAATGGTAGCTATTATTATATGTAAACTCAGCTAAAGCCAAATATTGCTCCCACTGGCCACCAAATCCATCAAGCATGCGCGAAGCATATCCTCCAAAACCTATTAATCCGCTCTAACTAACTGTCAGTCTGGGGTGAATCATTGCGCTAAGATCAACCCGAATATCTAACTCATCCTGACAAGTCTTCCAAAAGTGAGATGTGAATAAGGAATCTCAATCTGAAATAATGAACGCCGACACACCATGCAGACACATAATCTCACGAATGAAGATAGGGGCTAACCTCTCAACACTGAATGAGACCTAAACCAAAATAAAATGAGTTGACTTGGTCAATCGATCTACAATGACCCAAACACCGTCAAAACCATGATATGAACAAGGCAAATCAGTCACAAAGTCCATAATGATCCGTTCTCACTTCCACTCGGGAATGGGCAACCTCCGAAGCAATTCACCAGGTCTCATATGCTCGGCCTTCACTTGCTGACAACATAGGCAATGAGCCATAAAATCCACTACATCTTACCTCATACCACCCCACCATTAGTACTATTAAAAATAACGATACATCTTAGTCATACTTGGATGGAATACCTAGAACTATGGGCCTCTTCCAAGATCAACCTAGTCCATTCACCCACTCTTGGCACACAAACTCAGCCTCTAATACATAAAACTCTATCTGAATCAAGAGAGTCTTCCTTAGCCTCCCCACTCAACACCTTATCTCAAATTAACCTCAATCCAACATCATCAAACTGATGAGCTTGAATCTGCTCCATCAAAGAAAATCTAGCCACTATAAATACAAAAATATGCCTAGATATCAAAATATCAAGCCTAACCATCTGGTTAGCTAAAGATTGAATCTCTAAGTCTAAAGGCCTCTCTAGGGTCAAAAGATGCGCCAAGCTACCCATGCTAGTCGACTTCTGACTTAAGGCATCCGCAACTATATTAGCCTTGCTCGAATAGTAGAGAATAGTCAAGTCATAATTATTAAGCAACTCAAGCCAATGACACTGCCTCAAATTAAGATCTCGCTGGGTGAAGAAGTACTAAAGGCTATGATGACCTAAGAAGATATCACAACTAACTCCATACAAGTAGTGTCTCCATAATTTAAAGGTAAACACAACTGCGCACATCTCTAAATTATAGGTAGGATAATTCCTCTCATGAGGCTTCAACTGACAAGAGGCATAAGCAATCACCTTTCCCTCATGTATCAACACTATACCTAACCCAAAGTTGAGCTAGGAGTTGAAGTCATCAAATCTTTGAGCTTTTGAAAGCTTGCCTTACAATATCGGATCACTGAATGGAAATATTCTTCTGTGTCAACTTGGTCAATGGAGCTACAAAGAATGAAAAACCTTTAATAAAATGTCGATAATAACCTGCTAAACTAACAAAACTCTAAATCTTAGTGGGCGAAGTAGGTCTACCCCAATCACGATCCGCAACAATCTTCTCTGGATCAACCATAATACCTTCCTTAGTCACCACATGACCCAAGAAAGAAATAAACTCCAACCAAAACTCGCACTTAGAGAACTTTGCATACAACTTCTCATCCCTTAATTTCTGAAGCACAGTCCGTAAATGCTTCTTATGATCAGCCTCACTCTTGGAATACACCAAGATATCATCTATAAATACAACAACAAAAGTGTCAAAATATGGTCGAAATACTCGGTTCATCAACTCCAACAGTATGGACATTGGTCAATCCAAAAGACATGACCAAGAAATCATAATGATTATATCGAGTTTGAAAAGCTGTCTTCAGAATATCCGAAGCTCTAATCCTTAATTGGTGATAACCAAACCTCAAATCAATCTTTAAAAACACCGCATCACCCAGAAGATGATTAAATAAATCATTAATGTGAGAAAGAGGATACTTATTCTTAACAGTCACCTTATTTAACTATCGATAATTGATACACATCCGCATAAACCCATCTCTTTTCTTTACAAATAAAACAGGCACACCCCAAGGAGAAATACTAGGTTAGATAAATCCCTTATCTAACAACTCCTGTAACTAATCCTTCTGTTCTTTTTTCTCTGTTGGGGCCAACTTATAGGGGGGAATGGAAATGAACTTGGTGCTTGAGTCAACATCAATAGAAAAATCAATATCATAATCCAGAGGCATACTAAGCAAGTTCGTAGCTAACACATCTATAAAGTCACGGACAACATAAACAGAATCCAGGAAAGGAGGCAAATAACACTGGTGTCATGAATATGAGCCACGTAAGATAAATATCCTCTCTCAAACAATTTACGAGCCTGAACATAAGATATAATCCTCTTAGGACCCTAATAAAGTAGACCCTTCTGAGCTAACCTTGGCACACCCGACTAAAGTCACAGTCTTAGCAAAATAATCTCAGACAGCATGATAAGGAGCCAACCAATCCATACCTAAAATAACATCAAAATCGACCATATAACATAAGCAATTCAACCAAAAGTCTTATGCCCAGCAAAAGTCACAACACAAGATTGATGCATCCGATCCACCACTAAAAAAGCACCTACCAGGGTAGATACATTATAGGCAAGGCAAGAGGCTTACTAACAAAATTAAAAATTGAAGAAAACTACACAGACACATAGGAGAAAGTTGATTTGGGATCAAATAATACAGATATAGGTCTGAAACAAATTGGGACAATACCTGTAATCACAGCATCAGAAGCTTCTGCCTTAGGTCTGGATGCTATAGCATAATACTGACCATAACCACCAGCTACCTAGATAGCCCCATGACCACCAACTGCCTGAGTGGACCTACGGCCACCCCAATAAGATCCATTACCTTTGCCTCTTACACCTATGGTAGCACCCCTACCTCTCACAAATAAAATAGAAGTAGCTTAAATTACTCAATGGGGATAGTCCCTGGCTACATTGCCAATCTCATAACACACATAGCAACCTCTATAACCAGTCTCAATAGAAGAAGGTCCAACTAGCCTGAACGACCACCTTGAACTATTGAACTAGAAGATCCACAATCTAAACTCTGTAAAGCCGCCACTTACCTACCATGGTATCCACCAAAATCTTTAAAATCTCTTTCTTAAAAGGTTTGACTCCTCAATTTACAAAAACATAGCGTCTTTTTGGTGCCTCCCTGAGATGTACTAAGAATACCCTCTGTCATCTTAGCATTATCAACAATACTCTGAAAAAAAGCCCCAAGCACAACCATCTAAGATGTAGCCAACTGAAGGAAGACATCCAAACTTTTCACAAACTTTTAAATCTTCTCAGATTTGTTGAAAATGCTATCCTCAAAATATCTAGACAGGAAATAAAAGTGTGTCTCATACTCAGCAATTGTCATGGATCCCTACTCTAAATGATCAGACTCATCTCATATACAATCCCTTAAATTGTAAGGCATGAATCTCTCCAGAAAGACATCAATAAATTTATCCCATAACAACTCAAAAGCATCAACAGGCCTACAACCGATAAAAAATCTCCACCAATATCTCACAACATCTCTTAACAGATAGTAGTATAAGCCACACTATCTGCATAGAAAGAGTGAACTACAACTTAAACACAAGTTATGAAAGAACTTCGCATAATAAAGAATAAAATGAGAGAAGTTTTCTAAAGACATCCTATAGCCTCTCAAAGATAGCTATGGACATCTAAGTATCGATCTGCGAGACTCAATTAGATATCCCATTGTATAGATATGAACGTTTAAGTATCGATCTGTGAGACTCAATTAGATATTCCATTCTTACACAGTTGAGATCAATGAGCCAGGCTTCTCTGGTACCAGTTTCTCATGACCCAAAAATTGATAGGTCATAATGAAACTTATTATGGTGAACCTTGACAAGTAAGCCTCTCCACCAAACTGATACACATGTGGAAAATATGAAAATTCCCCCAAGGTAAGGCTTGTAAAACAAAGTTGAACCACATAGATATAATCAAAGCAGAAAGATTAAAATCAACACATACAGCCATAACTTCCAAAACCTGGTGTCAACAGTATAAGTTCTACTAATACAATCCCAGATTTAAATTCATCAGAAGAAAACCACAAAAGAAAATATCTGTCTCCGAACACTAATAAGGACATAACTAATATAGAAATATAGAAGTGAACTCCAGACTCATGAATGTCCAACAACTACCTTGGAAGCTTAAATAATCGCCCGAGTTAAGCAAGTTGAGGCGCATTTAGGCTAGGACCTGCATTAAAAAGGTACAGTATGCATGAGTATGGTCTACTTGTACTCAGTGAGTATCATAGGCCGATCAAACAAAGTAGTAAATAAAGTATACAAAATAAAACTAAGGGCACGTCATGTGTAATCATAAAATGTCCCACAATGGTAGCCCACATCGCTTACACTAATAGTTTTAATATATCACATATATTGTAACATCACACCAAGATAGAACACAAGTATGCATTATATCACATATTAGTAGAACAAGGAAGAACATGTATATACAAGATCATCAAATACATGTAAAGGAAGATACGACAAATACATAGATGATAAGTCAATATGGCAATACAATACAACATAAAAAAATAAAGTAAGTGCAATGTATATGATGATAATGAAGGTGATGATGATGATGATGATGATGATGCACGAGGTCATCGTACAACATTTAGGATCATCGTACAACCTCTAGGATCATCACACAATCCCTGTATACACCTATGGATCTAAAGCTTCCCAACGTAGGACCCATGGGGGGTTCACCGACCTGTATACAATCCACATATCTAATATCTCCTTTTTGGCACATCTTTTGAAAAGGGTTATCTAAGATGTTAAAATATCTCCTCCCCGGCATAACCCTCGAGAAGGGTTTTTAAAAAGGTGTTGTTGGTGTTACTCAGGTGTTACCACAATGGTATCAATATTTCATGAATGAGTATGATATAAGGATGTAATGCTCACAACCAATCATAATGAGTATTTACACAACCAACCACACGATATATTTGCATAATCAACCACAATGATACATTTTCACAGCCATGTGAGTCAATATCCACTCATTATTTTTGTTTAATCCATGAATTTTCACATATCTCAGATGCCACTAAAGTAGGAATATAATTACAATACACCAATGACACCACATTAAGCATTTTAATAACACAATATAATTATTCACTTGTATTCAAGGTTATCAATATCATATAGGACCCCACACGGTCACATATATCACATAATATCTCAATTTTGACAATTACATCACATATAGGCCCCTCACAGACACAACACAAAGATAGAAATTTTTTATGATTAGTTCTCACCCTTAACATGTATTTTGTATCACCATTTACTACCCAGCGCGATCTGAAAGAGTAAGTCATAACCTACCTCAAAAGCCAAAACCAATCTTCTACACTTTAAACCCATGACCTTACTATTCATGAATGATCCTAAACTCTTCTAAAAATATCAAATATGAAATCTACGTGTCAAAACAAAATCAACGACGCACATATTGACTACTTTTGGTTCGGGGTCAAAATGAACCACCAAAATGGATTTTCAAAAAAGAAGGGCACCATCATAATTTTACTTCAAAAATATGTTCTCCGTATTTTTAAGAATACATATCTGAAAACCCAAGTTAAATCGAGTCAAAAACAAGGTTCAAATCGAAGAAAAACTATTTTTAAGCTTTACCGGATAAAATCTTTGAAATTCGGGTTAAAATCAAGAATCGGAGTTGTTTTGAAGGTTAATTTGATGAAAAACTGGTAATTATAAGATAAAAATACTATTCAAGTAAAAAGGAGTGAAATTGGGGCTTAAAATCAAGCCCTAATATTTTTGGGATTTTGAGAAATTAATCAAGAAATTACAAAGAAAAAGGTGAATTCTTACCTTAAATTCATAATAGAATCAAGAAGATGTTAATCTAGCTTCTCAAGCTCCCACAAACTTCACTTTTAAGCTTCCATGCTATTTTAGAATTTAACTCTCAAGAGACAAGATAAAAGAATAGACAAAATAGGCCAAAAGGGGGAAAAAACTGTTATTTATAGCAAAAAAAACTGCACTATTGCAGATTTTCTAAGTCCAAACGGACTTCGACGGGCTGCCCGGGATTCATTCGAACTCAAATATATGTAAAAATCTATGCAACCACACTAAATTCGACGTTCCGGACTCAATGACGATATCAGATTTTCAAAAAAATTGTCATTTTTACAAAGCTGACCCCCAAAACTCAAAATTACAATTTTACAAATCGAGGTTCAAAATGACCTTTAAAAGTCGAAAAATCACACCAAATATGTTACCACGCTAAAATTGATGTTTCAGATCTACTGATAAAGCCAAATATTTCATTCAATTCGTTTCGACCAAATGTGGGCCCTACATCCATAATTCTAATTTTTTAATTTTCTGACCAATAGGTCGAATGAGCTCAGGTGCACTGGGACCCAAACCAAAGGTCTACTAAGGAATCACCTACCAAGGTAGATACAAGAATAGGCATAGTAAGAGGCTCACTAACTGAATCAAAAACCAAATCAAAATACACAAACACATAGGTAAAAGTTGATCCGAGATCAAATAATACAGATATAGGTCTGAAACAAATGGGGATGATACCTGTAATCACAGCATCAGAATCCTCTACCTCAGGTGAGGCTGGTGTAGCATAATACTGACCACGACCACCAGCTACCTAGGTAGCCTCACGACCACCAACTGCTTGAGTGGACCCATGGGAACCCCCATGAGATCTACTATCTCTACCCCCCACACGTCTGGTAGCACCCCTACCCCTCACAAATAAAATAGGAGTAGCCTGAATCACTTGGAGGGGATAGTCCTTGGCCACATTGCTAATCTCATCACACACATAGAAACCTCTATGACCAGTCTCAATAGGAGAAGGTCCAACTAGGCCCGAACGGTCACCCTAAACTGTTGAACTAGAAGATCCACCTTCTGAACTCTGTAAAGTCACCACTGGCCTACCATGGTATCCACAAGAACCTCTAAAATCTATTCCTTGAGGGGTATGACTCCTAAACACACCAAAACATCACACCTTTTTAGCGCAGGCCTGAGATGTACTAAGAATACCCTCTGTCATCTTAGCATGATCCACAATACTCTAAAAAAAGGCCCCAAGTACAACCATTTGAGATGTATCCAACTGAAGGAAAACATCCAAACCCTTCAAAAACTTTTGAATCTTCTCAGTATTAGTGAAAATGCTATCTTAAGTATATCTGGATAGGGTATGGAAGTGTGCCTCATACTCAGTAATTGTCATGGATCCCTTCTCCAAACGATCAGACTCATCCCATATATAATTCCTCAAACTGTAAGGCATGAATATCTCCATAATAAAATCAGCAAACTGATCCCATGACAACTCAAGAGCATTAACAGGCCTACAACCGATAAACAATCTCCACCAATCTCTCGCAGCATCTATCAACTGATAGTAGTACAAGCCACACTATTCGCACAAAAAGAGTGAAACACAACTCAGAACACAAGTTATGAAAGAACTTCACATAATAAAGAATAAAATAAGGGAAATTTCCTAAAGACGTCCTATAGCCTCTCGAAGATAGATTCGGACGCCTACGTATCGATCCGCGAGACTCTATTAGACATCCCATTCTTACACCTTTGATATCAATGAACCAGGCTGCTCTGATTCCATTTTGTCACGACCCAAAAATTGGTAGGTCATGATAACACTTGTCACGGTGAACCTTGACAAGTAAGCCTCTCACTCAAACTGATACACACGGAGAAAAGACGAAAATTCCCCCAAGGTAAGACTTCTAGAGCAATGTTGAACCACATAGATATAATAAAAGCGGAAAGATTAAAATTAGCACATGCATCCATAACTCCCAAAATTTAGTGTCAACAGTAGAAGATCTACTAATACAATCCCGGAGTCAAATACATTAGAAGAAAACCACAAAAGAAAATATTTGTCTCCGAACACTAATAAAGACATAACTAATACAAAAATATAGACCAATTAAATAGTCAACGCTAAAGTGGCATAGTACCATAAAGCAGTATATGGAATGGGATGGCCTTCTATTAAAGTGGAAAAGATGTTACTTAAGCGACATCAGCTTTAAGGGATAAGCGACATGGCTGAAACTAGCCTTGTCCTCTTAAGCAATCGAGTGGCCGCTAAAACGACCAAAGGTATGCTTTAGAAGATACAAAATTTAAGTCTATGCACCAACTGAAACTTAGATTTTTCAAGTTTCCACCAACCCTCGGGATTCATTTGAAATTTTGTAAATGCAAACAAACTACGATACCCTATAAAATTCCATATTTTGGAATCAGTAGCGCCATCAAAACTTCAATCTGGAGTCACTTCGACGAAACATAAGTCTTACATCCAAGGCCCATTTTACTAAATTCCAGCCAATTACTCAAAATGAGTTTGAAAGCCTTGGAACCCAAACCAAAGGTTCCCCTAGCCTAAAAGCGATGTTTAGGAGCTGATAAAACTATCAAAATTGGCATATGAAATCGTTAAACTGAAGTTTATGCCTGATAACGATATCAAATTTTTACCAATGAAGACTTCAAAATAGAGAATTAACTTTTACAATCAAATGAACTTCCCAGTAACTGAACTGTCAGCTTCAGCAAGTCACAAATGACTTGAGGCAGCAACAAAAATGCTCTAAATGACAAAATAGTGTGAAAATATAGATAATGACCTAGAGGTTCATTACAATCAAGCTACATCAACTATCCCCAAAAAAAAGTTACTCCATTATGGAGTAAGGAAAACTAAAAAGAAAATAAAAATATTTTTACTAAACGAAAATAATTAGAGAAAGAGAACAAGATCAAATCTTTCTTTCTCCTTAGAAAACTTGAAAGAAATTTGGAATACTAAACAGATGATAATTGGATAATCCTTCTTCTATAACATGTATCCATTTGTAGACAAATTTCTACTCTAGCCTTGATGAGATTTACAAGATATTTTTAATACATCATGAGATCTTGATGATAATTTCACGTGGTAAGTGATCATGAAATCTTGGTGAGATTTTATCATGACAATTATCAAGAAACTTTGGTGAGAAATCCAAAGGCCTTTACGGGAATATTTATGATTTTTTTCTTGTTCATGTGTAGTTGTTGATGAATTTGTAGTGGATGGATCTTCCTTACTTGTCTTATATCTTCTTTTTTTTTCTTATTTCCCATGCATTCTTCTACCTACAAGAATTGTTAGAAAATATAGGAGAATTGAATATATTTATTCATGTTTATTATTTAAAATTATTATTTATGTATATTAAAATACATGAATAATTTATATTCATCAAATTCCCCCATACTTGAATTTTTGCTCATCCTCAAGGAAAATAATTTTGAAAGTAGAAATTTTTAGGCTTGTAATGTTAGCTTCAGACTGAAGGGATTGGATATATTTATAGTGACTTGCCTTTTTTAATTTTGGAGCAAAATATTTTTCTCGGATTAGATTTTTCATATATTTGCATTTGGTGTACCAATGTGTTTTTAGCAATTTATTGCTCCTTCTTTTCCTTTTATTTATCTTTATTTCAAATGATTTTTTCCACTAATTCTGATTCTTTTTTAAGAAGAGCTCCAAACTTATTTTCTAAAAAAGGACTTTCAAATTATAAGTATGAATGTGCAAATTTAAATTTGAGCATAGATATGTGTAAAAGAAAATTTTTTTGATGGCTTGAAAATGGGTTCTAGAGATATATGTAATGATCTTGGTTTGTGAATTTTTTATTTCAATGTGATTTAACTATTTTACCCTTTTTCTTAGTTGCTAACATGTCAATATTAAGGTTCGAAGATGATTGGCTAGATTCTGAGACAATCAAGAATGAGTTTTGCTAGTTTGTGATTTTTAGGCTTGAGAAGCCATATAGTTGACCTCAGTCAATACTAACTGTTCTGGGTGTCAGATGGCAATACATATTGTGTCAATAGATCCAGAATGTTAATTTGGGTTGGTAGCAGGGTTAGATCGATTTTGGGACCTTTATATCTCATTTCAATCTTTCATTTAGAAACTAGTGAAATAGGGTCCGGGGATTAATTTTGTGAAAATGACCTATTTTAAAAATTCGGCGTCGCTATAGATCCAGAATATTAAAATATGCCTAGTAGCACATATGGTTTGTCTCAGTGGAATCCCGATCAAGTCTTGAGGGTCTAATCAAATCTTAGTAGCCTTGTACCCTAATTAGCATCAACTCATATCTGGTGCAACCGCTTAAGCGATAGCCACTTTAGCTGCCCAAGACTACTTAAGCTGTATTTCTTATAGCAGTCAAGTTTCCTTAAGCGGGTGCTACTTTAGGGGCAGTCACTTAAGCGGATACTTAGTTGCTTAAGCGGTAATTGATGTATATAACCTCTCCTAACCCCCCCCCCCCCCCCCCCCCCCCCGGTTCTTTTCTTGATTTCTCCATTTTTGTACCACCAAGCTTTGAAAAAGGCAACTTTTTAGGGTTTCAATGTTGATTTTCACTTAACTTCTAAAATCATAATTCCGCTATTTTTTATTGATTTTATCTTCAAATTCACTTTTAAATTATGATTCAAAATGGAAAAATTAGGAATTTTACCGATAGAATTTAAAAAGGATTTTCTTCATTTTGGATCTTGATTTTAACCCATTTTGCATAGGTTTTCTCATGTAGGCTCCCATGACCTTGAAGAATGTGTTTTTGAAACAAAACTTTGATTTTATCCTTTTTATTTTTGTACCCATTTTGACCCCAATCCAAATATGGGTATCGTTAATCTTCTTTTAATGCATAGATGCTATATTTGAATAGGGTAGTTGGTATTGAGATTTTTGTGTGGGAAAAACTCTGTGTTGAAGCACTTTAGATTGGGATTTTGTTATTTCGAGGTAGGTTGTGGTTTAACTTCTTTCATATTAAGCTGGGTAGTTATTGAATAAGTAAAACATGCCATAGGTTGAGAAAAATAACTATAGGGTTTATATTTTAAGACTATTTATATAGTTGTGTGCCTTATGGGGCTTATATATTGTTATTATTGACTCGCAATATCTGGTATTGTGTTTTGCAGTGTTGGAGCATTTTTGTCATCACTGGACTTATAAGTGCATCTAAATGCCTTTAATTCTAGATATGATGCATGTACATGGGCTTATTTTATTAATATAGGCCTTATTTGAGCATTAATTGCTTTTATCATGATAAAATACCCATGAGGTTGATATGATATTAATGATGTCTTGATGCATATTTATTTGGATGATACTTAATTGGAGTTGATAATCGTGAATTATGGACACACTGAGTTGATTTATGAGCTCGCTTGTATATATATTCTATGTTGGATGAATTAAATATCTTTATTTGAGTTTGTTGTGAGATTACATCCTCATTCTATATATATACATTTATGAGATACTAGTACTACTAGGAAATACTATTTTTGAAAGAAAATAAGATACTTTTATTAAAACTTTCTTTGTGAACATGAGCCAGAGGGGAAAATTAGGATTGAAATTGAGATATGAGATATAGTATATGGGTTGTAAACCCTTCCCCCTATGGGTCCTATCTGATAGTTGTGAGCTCGGTCGGTGTATACAGAAAGCCAAGCAATGGCTTTCACCATTCATTCCATCCACATTGCATTGCATACATATCTTGCTTTTTTTTTCTTATTTTTCTTGATTTGTGTGTGGTTTCTGTGTATTTTCTCCTTTGTATCTATGTTGTTATTGTTTTGTATGCTTATATATGTTAGAACTGTTAGTGGAGATAGTGTGAGCTTCCGTTTGAGAATTTTTTGTTTATAGGTGACGTGCTCATAGTATATTTTACTTATTTTATTTCCTACGTTGTTCAGTCGGCCTATGATACCTACTAAGTATAAGTGAACTGTACTCACTTCTACTGTGCTCTTTTGGTGGAGATCCTAGTACGAGTACGACACGCGGAGGTTGGGATCGTGTTGCTGAATGGTAAATATTCGAGGTACTAGATCATTTTAGTATTGAGGATGAATTTTCGAATCTCATTCTATCTTACTTATGTCTTTATTTGGGTTAGAGACAGATTTTATACTCTCAAGTTCAGATTTGTACTAAGATTGCTTTTACATTATAACACTAGATTTTGGGTGGCTTATGTTATTCTTTTTTTTAGACTTATGTGTATTATGTATATATTCAATGATTGGCCTGACTTTTTTTAGAAGTCTCGCTTGGGTTTATGTTATTATCATTTTTGTTCTTTTATCAGTTAAGGTGATCGGCTTACTTGTCAAGGTTAGGTTGCGACAAGTGCCATCATGACCTAATTTTTGAGTCGTGACACTATATTATTTCATTTGATGCAATATTTAGGAAGACCAAGGTAAACAAGGATGGCCAAAATTTATTTTTTTAAAAATAGTATTGCCTGAGATTTTGCCTCGAAAGACATTCAAAGTTAGTTATAGCATAATGATTGTAAATTCTATCATAATGCTTCTCAATCTCAAGATGTCCTATCAAGTGTTGAAGATATTAATTTTTGTCTTCACAAAAATTAAGTCAACCAAAGAAGTTATATGGTAAATATAGAAAGTATAACTTTGACATAGCATGATGAGAATTTATTTTGATAATTAGCTTGTACTAGAGGCATAATTGTGGAATCTTTTTGACTTTCAAATATACAACTGCAGAAGAAAGCTTGAAAGAAACTGCAGCCACACATATTTCATAAATTCAAGTCTAATCTTCATAAAAACTAGAAAATTACCTGCGCCAACTAAATATTTTTCCTTAAGTTCATTGGACTTATGAGGCTTTATTGCTTCCATCCTCAATGACTACGGGAGTTTCTCTTAATTATTTTTTTTTAAATTTAGTTTGTTTGATTGAATATATTGAAATACCAATAAAAATTACATGTTTGAAAAAAAACATTAATAACATAAAGGCAACAACATCGACATTGATAAGATAAAAGCAACATTAATAAAATTAAAAGTAAAGTGAAATGTCATTTGTAGCAACCACATACACATATTTTACATGACCTTTCTTAATTCTTATATACACAAAAGTTAACAAAAGTAAATACCATGTGTATATAATGGTATTTAAAATATAAAACCCACCAAATCATAGAAATGAGTTCTTGGCATCAACAAAACTACAAAAACTTTCCACATACTTAGCCATTCCATCCGCCCAAACAAAAATAACTTCCAACTTTTTATTGTTAATTCATCATTTTCTTCCTCTGATTTTACTTCATGGACGTTTTTTTTTTCTTTTTGGATTGATATTTATACTTGAAGAGAGTGGTATGAAATTTGTGAGATCATTCAAATTGATAAAAGTATTGGAGAGTGAAGTACGGGATGAAAGAGATGATGATGCAATTTGTGAGAAATTTATAAATTCATCATCAATGAGAAAATTAGAGAGTTCACTAGTAGATTGATCAACAAAAATAGGTGAAAAGAATACCATCATTGAATTAGTGTAATCCCAATTTGTCAAATCACTTTAAAGATTAATTGTGATTTTCATTGGTGCTTCTCCATATAATTTTTGCAATATTGCTTTTTCATTTCATCAATTCCTATCCTCAATTTTTCCTCTAAAATTATTTTTGTTTCCTCGTTTCATCATCATTTTTTTCACCAATTTTTTTCCATTTCAAAATTTCCAACAATATTTTCTTTTCCATAGCTTGCAAAATTATCTCAGAATTCTTTCTATTTCTTGGACCTTTCATTTCTCTACATTTTTTTTAAAACGACTCACTCATGAAATCATTAGATGCGACACTTGTTTTCAAACTTGAAATAATTCAAGCATATTGGATTAACAAAGTAATTATTGAAAGAAACCACCATATGTGAACAATAGAATCATAAGACACTTCTTGTTATTGGTGTTGATAAGCTTACGAAAATTAAAATATTTCTTAAAAAAAAAATATAGAATAGAGCAAGTCTAGGTATGTAAATATTAGACAAATTAGTGAAAAAAAATTAATCTACTGCTTAAAAAATCAAGAATGTCCTTGCCTCCTTTTTTATATTGTGTCCATTAAGATAAAGTTTCTCACAATTTGATGAGAAACTTCAATCGGCACCATAGGGTCACAAAAACTTTTCAATCAATTTCAAATTAAATCATCACAAAATGTGATTTTAGCACTATCATTCATTGTAGGCAAATAAAACACCTTGTTAATAGATGTTGGAGAAAAAATCTATTGGCCTTCTAGTATAGAAGAAATATTGTTAGTCTCATTTAAATTTTAGTAAATTTCTCTCACAAGAAGCATGTTGAATTGTCCGAATGATTTTGTAAATTATTTCATTGAAAATGTTTAATTATGCACAGTAAATGCATCATCTTATCCATCTACTTTATTGGAAAAAAAAAACTTTTCTTTCGAAATTATCTGGCTAAATGAATTTTTACTAATTCAAAATTCAAAGGATATACTCAAAGTTCTAAAAGCCATTTGAGAAGAAAATAAATGAAAAGAAAGAATTGAGGGAGAGTAGTGACTAAAGGAATAATGAGAACAAGACAAACATTATAGTTAATCTAAATGACTAAGATAATTGAGAAGAAAAGTGAAACTTAATTTTTCTTATTGTGTTTGAGATAAAATGGTTAAAAGAATTATAGAAGAAGTTATGAGAAGAGAAAAATTAAATAATTTAATTTAATTTAATATTTCTCATTTTAAGAAACAACTATTGCACTGTATTCTCATTATCTCTTTTTTCTCCATCACTTTACACGTTACTTTTTCTTTTCTTTCTTTCTTTTTTTTGGGTTAAAAAAAAAAAAAAGAAACCTAAAGTAAAGACAATTATAAAATATATAATAATTATGAAGTTATACCCACACAAAAAAGTTTACATTATTTCAATTGAGATTACATAAGAGATAATGATGTAAAAAAATCTTGAACTATTATTTTTGGATATGACCAATCATGTAAATTTAATATTTTAAAAAAATAAAAGACAAAATAAATCATAAGGGAAGGTTACTTACCTTCTTTGATAGCACGTGGGAAGGAGGGGGAAGAAAGAATATTGTAGCTGCTGACAATGACAACTCATTAGCTTGTCATCCATTTCTTTTATTACTCTATTAGTAGTCATATTGCCCAAAAATAAATAATTGTCCTTATATATATTTCAAATAGCCACAAAATCTTCATTTTATTATAATATTAATTATTATTTTATCATTCAAATATAGTAAATATATTATTATAGAATACATATCTTAATATTATATTATAGTTATATAAATAATATATAATTAGAATACAAAAAAATGCTAAAGTAGAGAGAAAATTATTCTACTACTCTCATAGTTTTTTAATTTTATTTAAAAATAATATTATATAATATATATAATATTATAAAATTTATAATTTATCATATACATTAATTTAATATTTTCACAGATCATTTGATATTAATATAAATAAAAATAAATTAACATATGTTGGTATATGAATTGCATTATTAAATGGTTAACAAATCAGTTACACAAACATACCGATCATCATTTACTCCTGTGTACATGACTCTATTTCTGTAGAGACCATCATGAAATGTTCTGGCTGTATAATAATTTGGATATTGACCAGATCAATTGGTTAAGCATTTAATTACTCATATCTATGTTGGTTTTACGAGGCTCCATTGATTCACCCTCAATGGCTATGGATAAGTGAGGAACCATAGTTCTGAGTTAAATGTCGCCAGCTTGATTTATTAATTGTGGACTCCATCAGTCTATCATAATAATTAATGATTGTTACTTAAAATGACCTCCAAAATATAATTTTAAGCAGTGATTACTTACCTTAAATTTTTTCCACCATCGGTCTGTTGAATTTCAATTATTTCATATGGGATAAGATTGGTAACATTGTAAGGATTTGTCCATCAGAATTTTTATTTTTTTAAAATAGCCTTAGTCTACTATTGTAAGGAAGTATTTGATGTTAATTTTTTTTTTTTGAATTTCATTGTCATGTCATTTATTAATTTTCCTAAAAGAAAATTGATATTTTCATAAGCTATCAATCTAAATTCTTCCAACTCATTAATTTGAGAAAATTTATTTTTATCAACAAAGATAGCACCAAAAATCAACACTTAGAATGAACAAAAAATTTTGTGTTTTAATTCAACAGAAAGATGGCAAGCTTTATCAAAGACTGGTCTATATGGGTAGTATGGTATTTTGAATGTCGTTTGATATGCCCATTATGAGTCATCTAGTTTTAAAGTCCAGTTTTTTTAAGATTTTAATCTTTTTTAAGTATTTCTTTTAATTCGCGGTTGGAAACTTCAACTTGTCCTTGAGTTTAAGCAATGATATGTTGTTTCTGTTTTAAGAGTCACACCATATTTTGACAATAATGCAGAAAGTTATATTTATTCATGAAGTGAGTCTCTTGATCACTGATGATGAGTCGAGATGTACCAAATTCGATAAAAATATTTTCTGAGAAAACTACACACAGTTCGAGCATCATTTTTTTAATGAAAATGGCTTCAACTCATCTTGAGACATAATCCACCGCCACAAGAATATATTCAAAAGAATGAGATGAGGAAAAAAGACTCATCAAAATTTATTTTTCAAATATCAAAAATTTCACATACCTATATATTGTAATGATATTTTATCTCTCTTGATGATATTATTTGTTCTTTAACATTCGTCACATTGTGCCACGTAATCGGAAGCATCCTTGAAAAGTATCGGCCAAAAAAATTCTACATTTAGAACAATAAAATTAGTTTGATGGCTGCATAATGTCCTCCAATTGCTCTACTATGATAATGATACAATATTTGATTCATATCTTTCTCAAGTACACATCTTCTAATGATACTATCTTCATAAAATCTAAACAAATAATATTTAGCATTAGAAATAAACCTTTTTCTTTATTGAAAAGAAAGATCTTTTGATATTTATTTTTCAATCAAGTAATTTGCAATATCTGTAAATCACAGAGGTTGTGTCAATTGAATTGACTGAGAGAATTCTTATCAAAAAACTCTTTTTTTATTTCACAAGACTCAAGAGGAAAATTTTATTGCCTTGATAAATGATCGATTACCTGATTCTCTATTTTTAATCCTCTATTTCAAGTTTAAATGTTTAAAGAAGTAAAATCCATCTTAAAAAATCTAGGACGCATCTTTCTTTACTAAGAGGAAATTTAAAGATGCATAATCAGTAAAAATAGTAACTTTGATTCCTATCAAATAGGAACAGAATTTATCTAATGTCACTATTACTGTCAGTAATTCTTATTCAGTTGTGGCATAATTCAATTGAACCTCATTTAATGTTCAAGTGGCATAGTAAATAGGATGAAAAAATTATCCTTCCACTCATCTAACACAACTCCCACGATCGTATCACTAGCATCACACATGACCTCAAAAGTTTAGTTCCAATTAGGAGACACAACCACAGAGGCGGTTGATAAATTCTCTTTAAGAGTTTCAAATATCTTTAAACAAACGCTTGAAAATCAAACTTAACATCTTATATTAAAAGATTAGTTAGAGGTTTTAAAATTCTTGAAAGTATTTTATGAATCTTTGGTAAAAATCTGCATGATTGTCACGACCCAAAAATTGATAGGTTATGATGGCACTTGTCGCGGTGAACCTTGACAAGTAAGCCTCTCACCCAAACTGATACACACAGGGAAAAGCTGAAAATGCCCCCAAGGTAAGGCATTTAGAACGAAGTTAAACCACATAGATATAATAAAAGCGGAAAGATTAAAATCAACACATGCAGTAATAACTCTCAAAACCTGGTGTCAATAATATAAGATCTGATAATACAATCCTGTCTCCGAACACTAATAAGGACATAACTAATACAAAAAAATATAAAAGTGAACTTCGAACTCATAAATGTCCAACCACTACCTTGGAAGCTCCAACAATCGCCCAAGTCAAGCAAGTTGAGGCGCACTTAAGCTAGAATCTACACCAAAAAGGCACAATAGATATGAGTATGGTCCACTTGTACTCAGCAGGTATTATAGGCCAATCAAGTAAACTAGTAAATAAAGCATACAAAAATATACACTAAGGGCACATCACTTGCAATCAGAAAATATTCCACAACGGTAACCCATACCGCTTGCACTAACAGTTCTAATATATCACATATATTGTAACATCACACTAAGATAAAGGACAAGTATGTATTATATCACATATAAGTAGAACAAGGGAGAACATGTATATACTAGATCATCAAATACATGTAAAGAAAGATACAACAAATACATAGATGACAAGTCAATATGGCTATACAAAACAACATAACACAATAAAGTAAGTCCAATGTATATGATGATGATGATGATGATGGTGGTGGTGGTGGTGGTGATGATACTAATGATGATGCACGAGGTCATTTCACAACCTTTGGGATCATCGCACAATTCCCGTATACACCTATGGAGCTAAAGCTTCCTGATATAGGACCTATGGAGGGTTAGTCAACTCATATACAATCCACATATCTCATATCTCCTTTCCGGCACATCCCTCGGAAAGGGTTTTATAAGGTGTAACAATATCTCCTCCCCGACATATTCCTCGAGGAGTGTTTTTAAAAAGGTGTTATCGGTGTAACTCAGGTATTGCTACGGTGGTACCAATGTTTCATGAATGAGTATGATATGAGGATGTCATGCTCACAACCAATCACAATGAGTATTTCCACAACCAACCATATTTTATATTTGCACAACCAACCACAATGATACATTTTCACAACCATGTGAGTCAATATCCACTCATTATTTTCGTTTCATTCATGAATTTCCACATGTCTCATATGCCACTAAAGTAGGAATATAATCACAATACACCAATGGTACCACATTAAGCAGTTTAACAACACAATACAATTATTCACATGTATTCAAGGCTATCAATATCACATAGGACCCCACACGGTCACATATATCATATAATATCTCAATTTTGATAATTGCACCACATATAGGCCCCTCACGGACACAACATAAAGATAGTCATTTTTCATGATTAGTTCCCACTAAACATGCATTTTGTATTATCATTACTACCCAGCCCAATCTTAAAGAGTTAAGTCATAAACTACCTCAAAAGTCTAAACCAAACCGCTATACTTCTAACCCATGACCTTACTTTCCATGAATAATCCCAAATTCTTCTAAAAATATCAAATATTAAATATACGTATCAAAATAAAATCAACTACGCACATATTGACTACTTTTGGTTTCGGGTCAAAACGGACCACCAAAATGGATTTTCAAAAAAGAAGGAAAAAATCCTAACTTTACTTCAAAAACATGTTCCCCATATTTTAAGGAATCTACAGCTGAAAACTCAAGTCAAATCGAGTCAAAAACGAGGTTCAAATCAGAGAAAAACTATTTTAAAGCTTTACCGGGTAAAATCTTTAACAGGTTAAAAACAGAGTTGTTTTGAAGGTTAAATTGATGAAAAACTAGTAATTATAAGATAAAAATATTATTAAAGTGAAAAGGAGTGAAATTGGGGTTTAAAATCAAGCCTTAAGATTTTTGAGAATTTGAGAAATTTATCAAGAAATTACTAAGAAAAAGGTGAATTGTTACCTTGAATTCGTAATAGAATCAAGAAGATATTAATCTAGATTCCCAAGCTCCCAAAGGCTTCACTTTTAAGATCCACACTATTTTAGGATTTAACTCTCAAAAGACGATGAAAGAATGGACAAAATAGGCCAAAAAAAGGAAAAACTGTTATTTATAGCAGAAAAATCTGCACTATTGTAGATTTTTCTAAGTCCAAACGGACTTCAACGGGGTGTCCGGAATTCGTTCGGAGTTCGATATATGTAAAAAAATTATGCAACAATACTAAATTCGACACTTCGGACTCAATAAAGATATCATATTTTCAAAAAAATATCGTTTTTACAAAGTTGACCTCCGAAACTCAAAATTATAATTTTTCAAATCGAGGGTCGAAATGAGATTTAAAAGCCAAAAAATTACATCAAACATGTTACCACGCTAAAATCGATGTTTCAGATCTATTGCCAAAGTCGAATTTTCCATCTGCGGTCGTTTCAGCCAAATATGGGCCCCACATCCATATTTCTAATTTTTCAACTTTCAACCAATAGGTCGAATGAGCTCGGGTGCGCCGAGACCCAAACAAAAGATCTACTTAACCTAAAATCAATATTTCAGAGCTGCTGGCATAGTCCGTTCAGCCATTCGTCACACGGATCAAAAGATATCCACATAAGTTCAAAATAAGGTTCTCGAGGCCATAAAAAATCATAGTATCACATAAATGGTACCAAAATGCATCAAAAATCATGTCAATCACCTCACACCCAGAAATATCATAATGCAACTACGGGAGAGGTAAAATGGTTAAATCACACAAAAATTACAAATTTCACATATTTCATCAAATTTTTCAGGTCGTTACATCATCCATCTCTAAAAGTCTAGTTTGTCCTCAAACTAAGGCAAAAAATACCTGAATCAACGAAGAGTTAGTGATAAGAACTATGCATATCAGACTCGACTTCCCAAGTAGCCTCAACTATAGGTCAATGTCACAACTGGACCTTAACCACAGGGATCACTCTAGAGCATAACAGCCTAACATCCCTAGCCAATATGGAGGTCGGCTCCTCAACAAAAGACAACCACTTATCTAACTGAACTAACTCCCAATGAATAACATGAGACTCGTCTGAAATGTAACGGTGAAGCATACAAATATGAAAAATTGGATGAACAGCTGATAGATCGGGGGAAAAGCCAACATATAAGCCACATCACTAACTGTCAGAAGAATCTCAAATGGACCAATATACCTGGGGATAAGCTTGCCCCTCTTCCCAAACCTCAACACACCCTTCATGAGTGAAACTCGAAGGAAAATATGATCATCAATACCAAATCTCTAGGCACAAAGTCTACGATTAGTATAGCACTTGTTCCTACTCCGAGCCGCTCTAAGTCTATCCTGAATAACCCAAATTCCATCCAAAGACTCATAAAGTAAGTCCATACCTCGGGGTCTAACCTCAGAAACATCAAACCAACTAATTGGAGAGCAAATATGCCTACTATACAATGCCTCAAAAGGAGCCATATCAATATTCGAATGGTAGCTATTATTATATGTAAACTTAGGTAAAGCCAAATACTGATCCCACTGGCCACCAAATCCATCATGTATGCGCGGAGCATATCCTCCAAAACCTTAATCATTCGCTCTAACTAATAATCGGTCTGGGGTGAAACGTCGTGGTAAGATCAACTCGAGTATCTAACTCATCCTGATAAGTCTTTCAAAAGTGAGATGTGAATAAGGAATCTTGATCTGAAATAATAAACGCCAACACATCATGCAAACACACAATCTCACGAATGAAGATAGGGGTTAACCTCTCCATACAGAATAAGACCAGAACCAAAATAAAATGAGTTGACTTAGTCAATCAATCCACAATGACCCAAACACTGTCAGAACCATGAGATGTACAAGGCAAACTAGTCATAAAGTCTATAGTGATCCGTTCTCACTTCCACTCGGGAATGGACAACCTCTGAAGCAATCCACCAGGACTCATATACTTGGCCTTCACCTGCTGACAACATAGAAAACGAGCCACAAAATCCACTACATATCACCTCATACCACCCCACAATTAGTGTTATCTTAAATCATGATACATCTTAGTCACACCTGGATAGAATACCTAGAACAATGGGCCTCCTCCAAGATCAACCTAGTCCAGTCACCCACTCTCGGTACACAAACTCGATCTTTAATTCGAAAAACTCTCTCTGAATCAAATGAGGCTTCCTTAGCCTCCCCACTCAATACCTTATCTCAAATTAACCTCAATCTAACATCATCAAACTAATGAGCTCGAATCTATTCCATCAAAGAAGATCTAGCCTCCATAAATGCAAAAGCACGCTTAGGTGTCGAAATATCAAGCCTATCCATCTGGTTAGCTAAAGACTGGACCTTTAAGGCTAAAGGCCTCTCCTGGGTCAAAAGATGCACCAAGCTACCCATGTTAGTCAACGTCCGACTCTACGCATCTGCAACAACATTAGCCTTGCTCGGATGGTAGAGAATAGTCAAGTAATAATTATTAAGCAACTCAAGCAAATGACACTATCTCATATTAAGATCTCACATCTCTTTTCTGGTACATCCCCCGAAAAAGGTTGCTTAATAATTTGGTTGTCATTGTGGTACCAATGTTTCATGAGTGAGTGTGATATGAGGATGTCATGCTCACAACCAATCACAGTGATTAATTCCACAACCAACCACATGATATATTTTCACAACCAATCACAATGATATATTTTCACAATCATGTGAGCCAATATCTACTCATTATTTTTGTTTCATTCATGAATTTCCATATGTCTCATATGTCAATAAAGTAAAAATATAATCACAATACATAAATGGTACCACATTAAGCATTTTAACAACACAATACAATTATTCATATGTATTCAATGCTATCAATATCACATAAGACCCCACACGATCACACACATCATATAATATCTCAATTTCGATAATCACATCACATATAGGCCCCTCACAGACACAACACATACATAGCCATTTTTCATGATTAGTTTTTACCCTTAACATGTATTTATTATCATCGTTTACTACCCAACCCAGCCTAAAAGAGTTAAGCCATAACCTATCTCAAAAGACGAAACTGGCCCGCTACACTTCTAACCCATGACTTACTTTTCATGAATGATCCTGAACTCATCTAAAAATATTAAATATGGAATTTAAGCATCAAAACAAAACCAACGACACTATATTAACTACTTTTGGTCTGGGCTCAAAACGGACCCCCAAAATGGGTTTTCAAAAAAAAAGGTAAAACGTAACTTTACTTTAAAAACGTGTTTCTCATATTTTTAGGAATCTATAGCTAAAAACCCAAGTCAAATAAAGTCAAAATGAGGTTCAAATCAAAGAAAAACTATTTTTAAGCTTTATCGGATAAAATCTTTAAAATTCATGTTAAAATCAAGAATTGGAGTTGTTTTGAAGGTTAAATTGATGAAAAACTAGTAATTATAACATAAAAATATTGTTCAAGTGAAAAGGAGTGAAATTGGGGTTTAAAATCAATCCCTAAGTTTTTTGAAGTTTTGAGAAATTAATCAAGAAATTACTAAGAAAATGGTGAATTCTTACCTTAAATCCATAATAGAATCAAGAAATAGATATTAATCTAGCTTCCCAAACTCCCACAAGCTTCACTTTTAACTCCAACACTATTTTAGGATTTAACTCTCTAAAGAAAAGATGAAAGGACGGACAAAATAGGCCAAAAAGGGAGAAAAATTGCTATATAGCAGAAAAATCTGCAGTATTACAAATTTTTCTTAGTCCAATCAGACTTCGACAGGGTGTTCGAGATTCATTTGGAGTTTGATATATGCAAACAAACTATGCAACCACACTAAATTTGACGCTTCAGACTCAACGGCGATATCAAATTTTTGAAAAAATATCTTTTTCACAAAGTTGACCCCTGAAATTCGAAATTATAATTTTTCAAATCGAGGAATGAAATGAGATTTAAAAGTCAAAAAATCACATCAAATTTTACCATCCTAAAATCGACATTTTGGATCTTCTGGAAAAGTTGGATTTTCTATCCAGGGTCGTTTCAATCAAATATAGGTCTCACACCGATATTTTTAATTTTTTAACTTTTTGACCAACAGTTCGAAATGAGCTCGGGTGCACAAGGACCTGAACCAAAGGTCTATCCAGTCTAAAATTGATATTTCAAAGTTGTTGGCACAGTTTGTTCAGTCATCCATCGCACAGATCAAAAGATATCCACATAAGTTCAAAAGAAGGCTCTCGAAAACATCAAAAAATATAATATCACATAAATGGTATCAAAATACATCAAAAACCGTGTAAATCATCCCCACACCCTAGAAATATCATAATGCAACTACGGGGGAGGTTTAAATCACAAAAAATTACATATTTCATCAAATTTTTCGGGTTGTTACAATGATCAAGAAAACTTCTAATGCCTATAATGGTTGTAGGAGAAGGTTATCTTGCTATGAGATTTGTTTTTGCATTATCAACTTCTATTATCTTATAAAAAAATTTACGTCCTGAGACAATCCCCACTACTATCTTAAAATGACATTTTTTCAGTTAAGAATTAAGTTTGTCTCTTCACATCTTTTAAGAACTAAGGTCAAATAGTGAAGACAATCTTCAAATGTCATATCAAAGAGTGTGAAATCATCCATAAAAATTTCAAGAAATTTTTTAATCATGTCAGAAAAAATTACTGAAATATAGCAGGGGCATTACATAGATCAAATAATATCTTTTATATGCATATGTTTTATAAGGGAATGTAAAATTGTCTTATCTAGATCTTTAGGTGTAATAGGTATTTGATTATAATTTAAATCGCCATCAAGAAAATAATAAAAGTCATATCTTGTAATTTTTTCAACATTAGATCAATAAAAAATAAAATAAAATGATCTTTTCTGGTGGCATCATTGAGATGCTATAATCAATACAAACTCTACTTCTTGTAATCATTTTAGTAGGTATGAGTTCATTATTTTCATATTTTGTGATTGTCATACCTTCGTTTTTTGTCAAAAATAGGATAGATGATACACGCCGCTATAAATTTTATCATTTTATTTTTCACTACTTTCAATATTATTGGATTCAATCTCCTCTGAGGTTGAATTATTGATTTGTAATTTTTCTTCATAAGAATTTTGTTTGTACAAATAATTAGATTAATCTTTTTGATATATGTTGCAGCCCATCCCAAAACTCCTTTATGTAAGTGTAGTACTATAAGCAAACTATCTTTCTATTATGTAATTAGAGAAGATGAACTAATTATAGAAAATGATTCTTGCTCGAGATAAACATATTTTAAATGAGATGAAAGAATTTTGAGTTCAATTTTTTATTGAACTTTTTCTAACTGTATCTCATCATCCTCAGAATCTCTTTCAAATAATTCAACTTTTCTTTTATGATAGGATTATCATTATGCATGGTGCCTGATATGGTTAAACATTTTCCATTGAGTCTGAAATTAATTGATCATCCTTGAATTAATTTGTCAAATCGCTAATTATATCAATTGAAAAATATAAAAATGATGTCTCATCTCCTACAAATTCTAGCATCTTTTGCATATTAAAAATATCTCTTTATTCATCAATTCTTGAATTAGTTATCCTTGATGGACATTTATGATAGCTCTATCAGTAGCAAGAAATGATTTATCCAAAATTATTGTTCATCAGGACATTCCTTATCTCAAGTACTATGAAATCTACAGAAAAAATAAATTTATCTACTCATACAAGAATATTTTTAATTATTATCTTCAATTTTTAATATTTTAATTTACAAATCGAAGAGAAACACTTTTGTCCTTTATTTCACCAAAATTTAATTATTCAAAGATTAAAAAAAATATTAAATTTATTGAAGCTTCAGAATTACAAAGTGTCATTTCAAAATATGCATTTTTCAAAGTGCATGAGATAGTAAAACTACCTGGATCATCAAATTTTTGTGATAGCTTATTTTGAAGTATAGTACTGCATTTCTCAATAAGCATTGCCATATAAACTTCTTTCAATCCTCTTTTTCTTGATAAAATTTCTTTCAAAAATTTGCATATGAAGGCATTTGTAATAAAGCATCAGTGAAACAAATTTTAATACAAATTTATTTTAAAATATTCAAAAACTTAACAAATTGACCATCAAACTTTTCTCTTTTTATTTTATGTGAAAAAAAAAATTGTTAGAGAGAGGCGTAATTTTTTCAATATTTTTTCTTCATTTTTTCTTAACTTGTTTTTTTATGATTTATTAGATGTCTCAACTTTCTTACCCATGTCTATCTGTTGTTGTGATTGTTGTTTTTCTTGTCATTCTGCATAGGGTTCATCAAGTTCCTTACCTGATTGTAAGGCAATGGCCTTAAGATGTTCTTTTAAATATTTTTCTGTATTTCTTGTTAAGGGATCTTGAATTTTTTCTGACACAAGAGCTGCTAGTTGGCTTATTTGAGTTTTTAAATTTTTAAGCGTTGAACCATGATTTTTAATTTTTTTCATCAGTAGCATTAATATGCTTATAGAAAAAGTCATCAAGATTTGAATAAGCATGTTGAGGCCCTTGCCATGAAATTGCTTGCTGATAAAGTCTAAAGTTTAATTGTTCACGATTTTAATTTGAGAAGCTAGGTGAATTTAGTACATTTTAATTTTGGAAAGCTTGAGAGTCTTCAACACCATTTGGATTGATCCACTGAAACTTTGGATATTTGTATTTCATTGGACTTTCCAAAGGATACGACTTGTATCTGATGGCGTTAACCTGTTCATTATTCTGGATGATCACTTGACATTTATGATTCAAGTGGCTTCTTCCACACATATTACAAGCCTCAGACTAGCTTGGTTATTGAGTATTTATCTGAAAAGATTCAAATTTTTATGTCAAAAAAGTAATTTGTTGGGTTGGTAAATTTAAAGCATATGAATCAAATGTCTATTAAATAGCATTTTCAGAAATTTCATTCGACAAATACAGTGCTTCTTCAATTGTTGTTTTCATTATGAAATCATCTGCATCTGCATCAATGTAACACCCCAAGTCGGCACCTAGGACACTACATGGTGCTTACGACCCCAAGGACCACAAGCTAACCCATGAATGATATCTACTGTGAGCACTGAATAATAATACTAAAATTAATGCGAAATAATGGGCTGAAATGTCATAAGGTTCAAAACATCAAAAATACTGATAAAATATAACATCTAAATCTGAAATACTGTCTGAAAATCTAATCTGAAAAAGCCTCTAACTGAATCTGTCTGAAAGTGAAGTTGATGGGACAATCCCCCAACTAACTCCATCTACTAAAATATTGCTAAGCTAAAGTACTAAAATAAAAGCATATCCTCGATAGATGAGGACTCACTGCTAAATCTGCTACTACTGACTAAATCTGGCTAAGTGCGGTCAGGAACCTGAGCGTCTGAACCTGTGATATGAAACATTATAGCATAAAAAATGGGTATACGGTCAGTACGTAGAAATGTACTGGTATGCTAAATGAGGTAAGGCTGAATGCATAGGTTTATATGCATGATCAATAACTAACTAAATGATATGCAAGAGCTGGATTAGCATACATAGAAGATCTGTAACTACTGAACATACTGTGCATACTGGGACTGAATATACTAGAACTGAATTCTGATAACTGATAACTTAATATATTGATAATCTATGATCACTGATAATCTGAATTATTATTAGCTGAGTGACTGTATCTGATGGTCCTGATTCTGTAGAACTGAACTGAGTTCTATTCTGAAGACTGAGACTGAAACTGAAACTATGGGAAGTAATCATCTAACCGACATGCACCAAACCTGAATTGATAACTGAGCTGGGTCCAATCTGCAACCCCAATTGGAAGGGTTTCAGTACCGTGCCACGGGTAAACACAGGTTGAAGAGTAACCCTCTACTGGCAAGTTCCCTAAATGAGAACAGTAGTACCCTTTTTACTAGCAGGTAAGCACTTCATCAACCCTCAACTGGAAGGTGTGATGCCTCTACCTACGCTGGCTTCGTAGTTCTGAAACTCAAGGATTGCTTCTAAGGACCACACCTTCTGCTGGCAAGTGAGCCCCCATTCTTGGGTTTATTCGATGCTGAATCCTACTCCAAACTGAAAGATAGTGAACTGTTATACTGGATTGAATTCACTGAGATTACTGACTTTTCTTAAGTTCTATAACTGATTAAATTCTACTGAGTTCTGTAATAGACTAAGAGTACTAATCATACACAACTGATACTACTCTGTAACTGACACTGGCTCTAGGCATAGAGACATTCCATCAAACACTTGTAATGCATTAACTTGTACATAAATGGGGATTACATGTTAGCATGCTATAATGGCATTATTTCATTCTCATAAATAATTTATCAAACACATAAGAAGCATACTTGGTTCATTAAATCATAAAGACTTAGAGTTAACATGGTTACAATAATCAACTTGCAAATTGAAGGGTTTATCATGAACATCATGTAATTCAACACATGCTAGAATCAATTCTTGGAACTTATAATCTAAATCATGGATTAAAATCAAACAACATCATGAACATGAATTCAATCTAATTCAATCATGAAAATCATAAATCTTGTATATTGAAAAGGGATTCTTGGGCTCCATGGAAGGTATCCATGAATGAACATCTAACATACCTTAAGTTCTTGAAGAAATTCTTGGGATTGACCTTGATTCTTGAGAGCTAGGGTTTGCTTTCTTGAGAGAGAACTACCTCTTGATTTTGGGAAAAAGTAAATAATGAAGGGTTTTATATGTTTTTAGTGCTTAAATCCCATATTTAGCCAGAATAAAATCATGGGAAAAGACTGTTTTAACCCTGGACGCAACTTTAATTTTTTGAGAAATTTTCCCAATTTAGACCCCTGGCGCGATGCGCCACTATCGTGCCAGGCCACTGGAAAATGACAACTGAGAAATTGCATGATGGCGTGATGCAGTGGGATCGCATTGCCACTTTGTTTGCGAACTAAAAGTGCACCGCGACGCGGTGAGATCGCGTTGGCACACTGGAAATTAACAATTGTGAACTATGTCTATGGCACGATGTGCCAACATCGCAGAGCAACACTAGAAACTGACAATTGCTATTTTGACACACTCCACGATGTGCTACTAGCCTGAATGACGATGTTTAATGACTGAAACTTAAAATTGCCATAACTTCTCATCCGGTTGTCGGATTTAGGCAAATTTTATATCGTTGGAAAGCTAATTGAATTTCCTACGCAATGGAATGATCAAATATGAAAATTAATGGGTATTCTAAAAATTTTGTCTAGGATAACCCATGTACTGAGGGTTAATTTAGGCTAGGGAAATATGGGGTATTACAATATCTCTCCCTTGGGAACATTCATCCTCGAATGTGGCTAGTTAAGCTAAGAGAGTACGGACAGACTGAGTTTACATACTGAACTAGACATGCACAACTAAAGCATGATTACGTGACTGGTCTGATAGACTAAGCTTATATTTTGAACATGCATGTCTGATGCATGAGTACATGTCTTAACAGATTAATGAATACGTCACTGAATATGCATGAACGGGAACATGAGGACATGAATAAGTCTAAATCATAATATATGAACTGAACTGATTCCTTGGATACGTATCATGACATAGGGAATGGTCATACGGCTGAGATTGGGACTTGAGGGTCAACTGTGAGGACCAATCACTTCAACTGGATTTGCTACGTGAAGATAAAATGGAAGGTTTAGATCATGATAGCTCGGGGATTATAGTGCATCTCCCCCTTAGGACACTATGTCCCTCGGGAGTGCTGACTTGGCTAAGATACTAAGGAAAAGTATGAGACGATGCACGGGGCACCTACAAACTAAATCATGACTGAATATCTAGAATCTGAAACTAAGGCATAAATATGTAAATGGGAGATCTATAACATACCAGTGACCACATCAGGAGAACTTTCCTGATCTTGTCTGGACTGAAGGGCGTAAAACCTATTTAGGCATTGCCCACTGGTGGTACTGAAAGCGGCACCTTATTTATTTGGGCGACCTGGCTGAGCTGAAGGACTACTATACTGACCCTGAGAACTTGACTAAGGATAATCTCTGACTCTGTGGCTTGGCTTGCCACACCCGAAACAAACATCATTGCCAGCTCTGCACACACCCTTATGATTCTTACCACTCTCCGTAAAATAAATTAGTACGACCATTCCTTATGCTATCCTGGGTTATCGGTACACTGGCTGAGGACAGAGCTGGGTCTGAAGACTTTGGACAAAACTGGGAATGGTTACCGTCTTTTGACTTAGGGTGACTGAAATTAAAGCTACCTATTCTAGCCCTTTTATTCTCTCTCTCCTTCTTGAGCTTCTACTCCTCAATCTGTTGAGCATGGATCATAAGCCTAGATATGTCCATCTCTTTAATCAACATTGTTGTTCTACACTCCTTAAACACACTATTTGACACCCCAAACATGAACTTGCTCATTATAGACCTATGATCTGCTACTACATGGGGAGCATACTTGGATAACTAAGTAAACTTGAGGGAATACTCTTTTACGCTCATACTACCTTGTCGGAGATTGATGAACTCTAACACTTTGGCTTCTCTTAGCTCTAAGAGAAAGAATCTGTCTAGAAAGGCAGTAGAAAACTCTTCCTACTCTATGGGCTCTGCATCTATACCCCTATCTACCCTCCACTGGTTAAACAACGTATGGGCTACATCTTGTAGGTGATAGGCGGCTAACTCGGTACTCTTACTGAAAGTCACTCCCGTGATACTTATGACTTTCTGAACCTGATCGAGGAACTCCTATGGATCCTCTTCTGACTTAGACCCCGTAAAGGAAGAAGGATTCATTCGGGTGAAGTCTTGAATTCTGGTTGCAGCAGTATTTGCCACTGGGTTGGTCGAAATAGCAGTTGGCCATTCATTCTGAGCTACTACTGAATTGGCTAGAGTAGTGAATACAGCTCTGAATTCTGCCTGAACGGGCAAGGGGCTGACTGGTTTTCGGTTCTTATTTTGTTAGTCCTTTTGGGAGGCATGTTCTGTAAACAAAAGGAAAAAGTGGATTAGATTGAGAGATTAATTGAGATCATGCTCACTCGCACGACATGAATACTGAAAGAAGGGAAACTTTTCCTAAAAACATCCCATAGCCTTCTGTCCATAAGTGTGGTGCGCTACACACCCATACACAAGACTCTATGCGATACGTCTTCTCAAACTCCCTAGGAATCTATTGAACCTGGCTCTGATACAAAGTTTGTAATGTCCCGAGTCTACACCCTCGATGATACACGGTGCTTATGACCCCAAAGGACCACAAGCTAACCCATGAATGATATCTGCTGTGAACACTGAACAATAATACTGAAATAAATATGGAATAATGAGCTAAAATTCCATAAGGTTCAAAACATCTAAAATACTGATAAAATATAACATCTGAATTTGAAATACTGTCTGAAAAAGACTCTAACTGAATCTGTCTGAAAGTGAAGTTGATGGGACAACCCCCCAACTAACTCCATCTACTAAAATATTGCTAAGCTAAAGTACTAAAATAAAAGCATATCCTCGATAGATGAGGACTCACTGCTAAATCTGCTACTACTGACTGAATCTGGCTAAGTGCGGTCAGGAACCTGAGCGTCTGAACCTGTGATATGAAACATCATAGCATAAAAAATGGGTATACGGTCAGTACGTAGAAATGTACTGGTATGCTAAATGAGGTAAGGCTGAATGCATAGGTTTATATGCATGATCAATAACTAACTAAATGATATGCAAGAGCTGGATTAGCATACATAGAAGATCTGTAACTACTGAACATACTGTGCATACTGGGACTGAGTATACTGGAACTAAATTTTGATAACTTATAACTGAATATACTGATAATCTAGGATCACCGATAATCTAAATTACTATTAGCTGAGTGACTGTATCTAACAGTCCTAATTCTGTAGAACTGAACTGAGTTCTATTCTGAAGACTGAGACTGAAACTAAAACTATGGGAGGTAATCATCTAATCGATATACCCCAAACCTGAACTAATAACTGAGCTGGGGTCTAATCTATAACCCTAATTAGAAGGGTGTCAATACTGTGCTACAGGTAAAGACAAGCTAAAGAGTAACCCTCTACTGGTAAGTTCCCTAAACGAGAACGGTAGTACCCTTTTTTACTGGCAGCACCTCATCAACCCTCAACTGGCAGGTGTAAAGTCTCCACCTACGCTGGCTACGTAGTTCTGGAACACAAGGATTACTTCTAAGGACCACACCCTCTACTGGCAGGTGAGCCCCTATCCTTGGGTTCACTCAGTGCTGAATCCTACTCCCAACTGAAAGACGCTAAATTGTTATACTGGACTGAACTGGACTGAATTCACTGAAATTTCTGAGTTTTCCTAAGTTCTGTAACTGATTGAATTCTACTAAATTCTGTAACAGACTGAGAGTACTGATCGTGACACGACTGATACTATTCTGTAACTGACACTAGGTCTAGGTAAATAGCTAAATTATCGGGTATTAAATACCCCCAGGACTCGATAGCATGAAAAGTAAAGCAAAGCATAATCTTGAATAACATAACAATGTTCACTTGGTCGTAATTCATTCATAAAGACATTCCATCAAACACTTGTAATGCATTAACTTGTACATAAATGGGGATTACCTATTAGCATGCTATAATAGCATTATTTCATTCTCATAGACAATTTATCAAACACATAAGAAGCATACTTGGTTCATTAAATCATAAACACTTAGGGTTAGCATGGTTAAAACAATCAACTTGCAAATTAAAGGGTTTATCATGAATATCATGTAATTCAACATATGCTAGAATCAAATCTTGGAACTCGTGATCTAAATCATGGATTAAACTCAAACAACATCATGAACATGAATTCGACCTAATTTAAACATGAAAATCATAAATCATAAATCTTGTTATTAAAAAGGATTCTTGGGCTCCATGGAAGGTAAGGATGTATGAATGAACATCTAACATACCTTAATTTGATGAGTTCTTGAAGAAATTCTTGGGATTGACCTTGATTCTTGAGAGCTAGGGTTTGCTTTCTTGAGAGAAAATTATCTTTTGATTTTGGAGAAAAGTGAATAATGAATGGTTTTACACGTTTTTAAGGCTGAAATCTCATATCTGGGCAGAATAAAATCATGAGAAAAGACTGTTTTAACCCTGGACGCAACTTTAATTTTTTGAGAAATTTTTTCGGTTTGGACCCTGGCTCAACGCGCCACTATCGCACCAGGACACTGGAAATTGACAACTGGGAAATTGCATAGTGGTGCGACGTGGTGGTCTCGTGTTGCCACTTTATTTGCAAACTGGAAGTACACCGCGACGCGGTGAGATCACATTGGCACACTGAAAATTGACAATTGTGACCTGGGTCTATGGCGAGACGCGCCAACATCACAGAGCAACACTGAAAACTGATAATTACTATTTTGACACACTCCACGATGCGCTACTTTCCTGAATGATGATGTTTAACGACTGAAACTTAAAATCGTCATAACTTCTTACCCGGTTATTGGATTTAGGCAAATTTTATATCGTTGGAAAGTTAATTGAATTTCCTACGCAATGGCAGGCTCAAATCTGAAAATTTTTGGGTATTCTAAAAATTTTGTCTAGGATAACCCATGTACTGAGAGTTAATTTAGGCTAGGAAAATACAGAATATTACAGTCAATCACACCATGATAAAAAATATATAATTGTATATGTTCGGCAACATCATAATGTGGGAATTTTTTAGCATTACATGTAATCTCTCCCAAGTTGATAAACTGACTTAGTATCAGTATGCAAAAAAATTAATATATCTTATTTTCATTTTATTATTTTAGCTGGAGAAAAATATTTGTTTAAATATGTTTGAGTCATCTGGTCCCATACGGTAATAGAACCTTGAGGTAAACTTCACAATCAAGTTTTGGCATCTCCTTTTAATGAAAAAGAAAACAACCTCAATTTTATTTATTTCGGAAACACTCCATTATACTTAGCAATTTCAACAAGTTCTAGAAAATTATTTGAATGGTTACATGAATCTTCACTTGGATCACTAGTAAAGATACAAGGTTGTTAAATTTTGAGTCAGGCTTATCCTGATTTCAAAGTTGTTGGCTGCTATTGGCAGTTTTCTAACACTTGATTCATAATTAAAGCGGTCTGACCTAGCATAATCCTTAGGATTCTCTGGGTTGCCCTTGGTGCCATTACATCAAACTGATCTTTTATATATACTGGTGGTGGGATCACCGAAGAATTAATATCATCTCCTTGTTGGTGTTTCAATTGATCACGAGTTTCGCTCTTTTTTGTGAAGTCACAAACACCTTTTAATTTTAGGATCATAATTGATCAACTCTTTCATAGAAGATCAGGTCATAACAGAGGCGAAGCCAAGATTTAAAGTTTGGGGGTTCTGAATTTTAAGATAGGTTAACGACTTCAAGCTAATATGTAATAATTATTAAATTGGTGAACGAGTATCAAACCACAATATACATTTAAAAAGCTACCAATCACTTGATATTATATAAGTATAGACATATTATTACAAGTGCACTCAGGTGCTAGGAGCAGTGATTGAAATAAGCTCGAGCCATAAAAAAAAATTGTGACAATACTGACTATAACTTTAAAGATCCTAATCAAAATCACAGAACACAAATTGTATCTATCTCATTCTCAATCATATCAAAATGCAAATTATGAAAAATGAAAAAAAAATTACAATAAAAAAAAATCAGAAATAAAAAAGGACAATGCATTTATTGACTTGTCTGGAGTTCTGTTAACGAAATTTTATAAAAAAAAAGTAAAAAAAATAACAATATACCACAACGTTGTAAAATAGTCCTAGAATCAAAAATTAAAAATTAATTTTTAATCATGTTATTTCATACTATAATCTATAATCTATAATCTATATCTATATCTATATCTATAATATAATAAAAGTGTAAAGAACCTTAGAAATATGATTTGAACTTTTTCCCCTTCATTAAAAGTTTCCGTAGCAGACAAAATTATCATTTACTATTTTTTTAATATTTAAGATTACTATTAATTAAAAAATCTCACAATTAAATTTTTCCTAATTTGATTTTAGTAGGAATTCCTATTATTAGGCTTTACATTTAATCAAATTTACCTTATATAAATTTTGTGTATTAATGTCTATACATGTACTTAAAAAAACACACCTACACGTGTAATAGTCACTAATTTCAACTAACGTTGGATGAAAAATTATTATTACTTAAATCTTTGTTCTTAAAAAAATGAAGTTTCTATTACACTTCTAAATCAATTAAAATACAACTTTATATTATTATTTATTTATTTATTTATAATAGGTAAGAACTTCTATATTTAGTACACTTCTAAATCAATTAAAATGTTATCTTATATAATTATTTACTTAAACTATAATTCTATTAAAGTAACTTTTTGCAAATTCTTATTTAACCCTCACCAACGTTCATTCCACCCTTATTAAACCTTCACTAACGTTCATTCCTTTTTTTCTTTATTTATCTTTTTATTAATTGGCTTTGATTTTATTTATATTATTTTTCTGTATTCAATGTGATTTTTTTCTTGTCTTTCATTTAATTAATAAATAGTGATAGAGTGATTTGTTTTTGTCAATTGCTATAGTTGTGTCTATGTCTTTTATATGTTATGGTGTATGATGATATCACGTTTGCACAGGTATTCTTGCATGCAGCAACATCAAAGAAATAGACAGTGTTATAAAAAAAGAGGAATATAATATAGTGGATGAGGAGAAGAAGATTGCCTTAAGAATTCAAGCAGGGGATCGAAATGAGTTGCAAAAATTTGCAGCAACACATTAGATTGACGAATGCGAGATCATAAGCAACCTTTCTTAGGGCTTTAGAAGAGACATCAAATATGATTTTTGTTTGGACTTGATTAAAGAGGTAAACTTTTGTTGTAGTCTTTGTCTCAAATTAGGTGTCTTCATTTGATTTTTGATTAAGCGTAAAGTTTAAGAAATATAAAGAGATTTTTGGATCTTATGATCTTAAATTAAAGATGTGTGTAGTCTTTTAAATCTTTTGATCTTAAACTAATCATTTAAATTTTAAAAATATCTAATGATTTATTGTCGTAGGACAAGTTTTACTATAAGTACTTTAAAACTCTTCTTAACAGGAGTGTATATATAAATTTGCATAGAACCTCTAAAACACATACTATTGTTCTACCTATTGTTAAATATACAAACTTTATGAATTCCACGTGAATAAAAACACTTAGAATTATCTCCTACCACTATATAAAGAGTTAAATACTTGCAAGACACATAAATTTTGAAAAATAATTGCAAGACTCCATGCTACGATATCTTACAACGAAAGTGCAATGTACTGTCTATTTGGTTGTTTTAATCGGCACAACACTTAATATATGCACTTATGTGGTTCATAAGATAAGTATTTCTCTTTATTATTTTTTGGCTTTTATTTGGTGTTTATTTATTTTAACTATTAATCGCTATTTTTAAATAATTTTATTCTGTTACATATAATTTTACTTATTAACACGAGACACACGTGCAAAGCACGTGCACTTGACTAGTAGGCAAATAAATAGAAAATAGAGAGGTGGGAAAGAGAATTAAAATTTTTGTGAAAAACTAATTTTGGTTATTATAGCGGAAAGAAAGAAACATAAACCAGAAGAAAAGTGGGGTTCGAACCTACAATCTCGAACAAGTTGAACTTTCCCCCTTTCAGCCTGACCACTGAGCCATCAACCATTCTTGGTAATTTGGTTCACAATCTTTAATTTATATAAATATACATAATTTTTCAGTACAAATATAGGATCTACTAAAATTACTAGGTTCGATCGAACCTCCATATACTGTAGCTCTGTCCCTGGTCATAACAATCTGAAATTTACAATTAATTTCTAAGCAACAGCAGTTAAATAGATAACTAACAAAAATTTTCTTTTTAATTTTTTTCCTAATTTACATATAAAAATATAAATAATTAGGTTAACAAGTATATAATAATGCGAACCCAACAAGTTCGACTTAGTAATTGTCAGAAATAATCATAATAACAACAATATTATAGAACAATTAATACCAACAATAATAGAAATAATAATATTTAAGAAGAAATAAAAACGACAACAGTTATGATAATAAAGTATCAAATTAGTAATAAAATATTTAATTTGAAATAGATCAATGTCGATTTCAATAGCAACGTTAAAAATTTACGAGGTCAATATATATATAGAATTTTGTTGCTCGTACATTGTCAAATTCTAGTATAATTTGTGATATCATTCCACAGAGATTGAAAGATCTATACTACAAATTTATAATATCTTGACTACTATTTAAGAGAACCAAATTGCTAAACAGGGAAATTGGAATTATAGGCTACTTAAAATCAAAATAAATTACTTTTAAAATATTAATAACTAAAAGAGTTGGGAATAACTTAATTCATTAGATAATATTTTCAAAATAAAATTTTTGTCTCCAAATATTTTTTTAAAAGGATAACTGCTTATTTGCTAATATAATTATATTTTGTCACTAAAAATAAATAATTAATTAACACTCCGTGAGATTATGTCAATTAATTGATTTAATTCTAATAACTATTAAATCAAAATATTCTCTTGCCTGAATTGTGCTAAAAAGGGATAAAAGATCTCTTTCGATTAGTACTTAAATTAATTAACTTACTTGAGTCAATTCCTACGTGAGAATTAGGACTGAAAGAAATAAGATAAAGATCTTTGTTAATCAATAAACTTGTTTGCATTAGTCCCCACGTGAGAATTAGGATTTAAAGAAACAAGATCAAAGATTTTGATATAATATATAATTAAAGGTTACTTTCACTCCACTATTTTACTCATTAGATACCTTATTTAATTCTGTAACATGGGAATTACAAAATTAATATAAAGATAACTTTTAGATAAAATATATGAAGGTGCTGATAAGGTTTAATTGAAAACTATTACTCCAACATAGTTTGAAATAAAATAAAAATCTTCAGGCCAGGATGTTTTGATACTGAGATAGTATTTTAAATATATATATCAAGCTTTATCAACTATCATAACAAAAAGAGACTACTTTATTTTGGAGTAAGAAAAAACAAAAAAAAAAAAAAAAAAACAAGAAATATTTTTACTACAAGAAAATTATTAGAGAAAGAGACTAAGATTAACTCTTTCTTTCTCCTTAGAAAAATTAGAAACCTAGAAAGAAAGTTCGAATACTAAATAGATGATAATTGGACGATCTTCCTACTAAAACAAATGACTATTTGTAGAAAAATTTCTATTTAGACCTTGATGAGGTTTTACAAGATAATTTAAAGATATCATGAGATCTTGATGAGAATTTGATATGACAATTTATCATGAAATTTTGGTGAGATTTTAACATGACAATTATCATGAAACTTTGGTGAGAAATGCAAAGTCCTTTATTAGAATATTCATAATTTGTTATAAATGTATTTACATCATACTGAATGTCTATCAACATCTAGTTGATATCTATTAGGATTTAAAATATCTGTCTTTTAGTGAGAAACTAGGAGTATTTTTTTCCTATAAATAGAGGGATTTTGTTCATTCTATAATCAATCAAGATGATCTTTCCATCCCTCAAGAGAAGAAATAAGAATCACTCTCTCTATTCTCTCTACTTTTTCTTCTTATTCTTTATTATTTTATAACACGTTATCAGCACGAGACTCTACCAAACAAGGTGAGATTATAAATGCAGGTAATTTCAAGGTTAGTAATTTCTTATGTTATTTGTTTTTTCTACTAATAATATAATTATTGTTAGATTTGAGGAAAAATAATTGGTTTGAAACCATTTATGTTTTAAATTTATTCCTCAAGAACAATATTATCAAAAGGGATGATAATAAGTAGGGTTTAAGTCCCATCGATTTATGTCTAAGATGCATTTATATGAATAAGACCTTGGGTTTGAATCTCAATGCACCATATTGATGATATTATGATGGTTAAGGCAAAATAATAGGTATTTGGTGAAACATGCCCCATTAAATATGTTTTATTCCTTGAATTGAATGTGGTAGCAATAAATCACATGTATGCCTTAATTTAATTTTGTAATAGCTATCATAATTTGATACGCTTAAGGCATGATTATATTCCATTCCCGTGGAATGAGAAATTTATTAATGCAAACATGTACTTGATTGTGATGGTATCACAACTCACATCCGAAAGAGGTTGAATAACTGAGAAAAGTTATTTTGACCGAAAGAGGCTAAATAACTGAGAAAAGTTATTTTGAAACCTACTTCTAAAGTAGTGCATCTGAAATTTATTCATGTAATAGTAAAACTGAAATTTACAAAATAAAAGGTACATGTCATAGTAAACTTGAAATTTGCTAGAATAAAAATTCATAAATTGACATAAACAATTGCGGCATCTCAAAGATGTGCATACTGAGTATTGAACATGGGCCCATTCACCAGTCATCTGATTTATTAAGATGCAGCGATATAAGATGATCACTTGTACGTTTATTGTCAACCTGCAGTTTGACATTCTTAAAGTTGCTTGCTCAATAAAATTGAGTTAAGAACATAACTTTCAGATTGTGTAATCAAGACAATTCATCTTGATGATGATGGTTTGGCATTAGATGCCTTCGATAAATAGCTAAATCATTGTTAATGAGAACAAAACTTCATGCGTTGATCCGAAATATGATATGTTGCATACAATAGCACTTGTATGCATTAGACCAATAAATTATGATTATTTCTTCCCTCTCAATTGGTTCAAAGTCAGGAACCAACTATTCCATCTAATAATTTTGATGTGCGGTATACTATTAATGAATATATCATAATGCACAAAGATGGATTCTTCAAATAAGATGAAGGATGTATGTTAGTTTTCCTAACATAAGGGAGAGATTATAAGCAGTTATGAAATATGTTGGGAATTATCACCATATCCTCATTCAAAAGATAACTCAAGTCAAATGTCGAAAGCATCACATATTTAAGCTGCAAGTGCTCCTATTTTGTGTCCCTAAAGGACAAAGTCTCTACATGCATAAAGCGTGGTAGACTAATCGGTTCCAAATGAAATAATCCTTGAAAAATAAGAAGCAAATAATCACAATAAGAAGGCAATGTGCTCTTGAAGAGCCTACAACATAACACTCCATGAAACCTTATGAGAGGTTCAGGTACCTGAAAATAAATAAGTAATGAGATCTCAAAATATTATATCGCATTGTGAACCGATACAAAATGAGAAATCGTCGACGATATCTTTGATACAATATTGGCGCAATATTGTAAAAGATTACGATGATCTGAATTCTATGTTAATTTAAGCATGCTGACGTAGAAACATTTATCAAATGACATGAAAGGATGCATCTTGGTAAGCGTAAAACTTATTTGATTTGCAGTCGAGACAGCTGAAGATGTCACACATGAAATATTGAAGATTGTCACTTGACAAATTTTATATGAAAACTTCTTTAAGGATTCAAAATATAAGTGACAATATGTCTAACTTATTCGCCAAGTCTCCTCCTGCTGCAACTTTCAAGGAGATGATGCACAAGATCGGGATGCAAAGGCTCAAGGATGTTCTCATTAGGGGGAGTTAATACGCGTTGTCCTCTTTTTTCCTTATGAGGTTTTGTCCCACTGGGTTTTCCTTGTAAGGTTTTTAATGAGACAGCCTATATACGTATTGTTAGAGATGTGTACTCTTTTTCCTTCACTGGATTTTTTTCCCACTAGTTTTTTAGTAAGATTTTAACAAGGCACATTATTTATCTAGACATTCAAGGGGGTGTTATAAATATATTTACATTATAGTGAATGTCTATCAAAATCTAGTTGATATCTATCAGGATTTGAAGTATCTGTCTATTAGTGAGAAACTAGGAGTATTTTTTCCTACAAATAGAGGAGTTTTGGTCATTGTATAATCAATTAAGATGATCTCTCATCCCTCAAGAGAAGAAATAAGAATCAGTCTCTTTATTCTCCCTACTCTTCTTCTTGTTCTTTATTGTTTTATAACATAATTTTATTTTTCTTATTCTTGTGAGGTCTTTAATTAATTTGTAGTGAATGAATCTTCCTTCTTTCTTTTTCTTGTTTCTCATGTATTCTTCTCCCAGCAAGAATTGTTAAAAAATATAGGAGAATTGAATATATTTATTTATATTTTTTATTAAAAATTATTATTTTTATATATTAAAATGCAAGAATAATTTATATTCATTAATTATCAGAATAATTTATATTCATTAGTTATCAGCGGACTTGACTGAAGTCAATTCTAGATCATAAGCTTTCAATTTCCCAACAAACTACTTCAAATTAATTTGAATGCCTTGAAACCAACTCAAAGGTGCTACTGACCTGAAATTTCAGAGCTAGCAGTACGAGGAATCTTCATACGAACTCAAATTCTTCAAATGTTGACCAAAGTTAGTCCTACTAACTTTAAAACCGTCCAAAATGAAAAACACACATAAAACACAATCAACCACCTCAGGAACCGTGTCACCCACTTCCGCAAATTTCAAATATTCTGGTCACATTCGCAATAGTCCGATTGCGTACGCAAAGAGGTACCCAGACTCAACCCGTCACACCCTATTTGCTTCTACGCGATCGTAGTTAAGGACTTATTATCCTTTGTGATCACAATTAAAAAGTCATGAACGCAAAGGCCAACTGAGCCCTGCACCAACAAGAAGGAAACAAGAAATTTTCCATATAGACCCTCGAAATTTGTTTAGGACCTCATGGCAAATCAACCATGCTACTAGATTGAAATTGATATTCCGAACTTAATGAAATCATCAAATTCACGAACAGAGATCATTATCAGCGGACGCGGACATTCACTGAAGTCAACTTTAAGTCATAAATTTTCAATTTTCCAACAAACTACTCCAAATTAATCCAAACGCCGCAAAACCTAAATCAAAAGTGCTACCAACCTAAAAAATGACACTTCGAATCTAGCAATATGAGTAATCTTCATACAACCTCCAAATCTTCAAATGTCGACCAAAGTCAATCCTACTAACTTCAAAACCGTCCAAAACGAAAAATCACATAAAACACAACCAATCACCTCACCTCGAAATCACGTCACCCACTCCCCAAACCCCATACAACTATGAAGAGAAATAAAATGGTCAAAACACGTCAAAAGTCAAAATTCAAAACTTACAATAGCTTTTACCCCAGTCCCATCCATGAAAAATTAATTTTCAAGAAAAACAAATGTGTTAGAATTTGATTTTGGAATAACTTCATGGTGGTGACACAAGATTATATTTTAACTGGAAAAACCATCTGCTTTTCGAACTGCAGAAACAATTACATTGTTGCTCTAGAAAACAAAACAAATGTTTTCAACGCCCAACATTTTCTTTCAGGAGCATTCTTTTCAACAATAACATGTGCCTCTGACGCATCGAATGTACTAGTAAGAAGATTTCCTTGAACTTGAACAATGCTTGCAGGTCTGTAACATTTTTATAGAAAAGGAAGTTGGGTACCACAAATGGAAACAAAAAGTAAAAAAAGGAGAGTTGCAACAGCTATATAGGGAATAGGATGGTTACATAGTCTATTATCAATATGAATAGTCCCTGTAACAATATTTCTCTTCTTTTTTTTCAAACTGTTGTCAGATTACGACAACAGATTCTTTCACAAGCACAACAATAGACTATGTAACACTGCATACTAACACTGCCTTGATCTATTAGATTAGCGATTCTCTCTTTCAGGACACCTATAAGCTTCAAATGATCTGTATAGTTTATACCAACAATATAATGAGAAGGAAGGCCAAAATGAGCCTTTACCTTGGAGTACCCATACATTATTTCGAATCAACTTCCAGATATTTATCTTGTATGCAACAACAGGAGGTCTGGCTTTTCCACAAACTTTTTCCAGTCATTGCAGAACCTTGCAACTGTTGCTCCATCAAGAACTCTATGATCTGCACCTACATTAATCTGAAAAGAAAAAAACCATCCCATATGAGATACTGAAACATAACTCACCCTGGTTTTGATGCATTGCTCGACATGTTGCTGATTATAGAAATGGATGAAGGATGCCTCGTGAAGGTCTTTAAATCTCTACATACCGTCATGACTGATGCAGGATATATATTCCCATCTTCAGCAAAGTGTGGAATTTTCTGGATCCGGCCCATTCCTATGATGGCAACTTCAGGTGAATTTATGAGCGGACAACCAAACTTTCCACCAATTCCTCCAATATTGCTTAGAGTAATAGTTCCCCCTGATATATCATCAGGACTAAGCTTGTTTATCTTAGCAAATTTCTGTAGTCGTGACAGTTCCTTTGTTATCTGTAGCAGAAAGCATATATCCCGTTAACAACTCAACTCAAAAGGAAGCACACACATGCATTTGGTAGTATATAAGATATATACACATAAAAGATGAGAGGAATAGATCTTGGAGGGGGAAGGTTCCATTCTGAGAATATATAGTCTAAGTTTTCCCAGCCTCCTTTCACACTATGGTAAGACAAATCAGACACGTAAAAGTGGATACAGGTTATTTGAATTGAATGAAACGAGCAAAATCCTAGGAGAAATAGTGTCAGCAAGGAAAGAAAAAGGGAGGAGAAAAGGGAAAAGACCAAGTGCTGGGCCACATCAGTCAAAAAAATTCTTAGCCATACTTTCACAGTATGGAAAGAATCAGATGCAGAATGTATGTATAGGTTGATAGTGTGGAAGAGAACGAGCGAGATACCGCATCAAATTCATCTTCTAGCTACTGTATTCCAATTTCCAACGTCACCGAAAAGAGAAGCACTTTTCTAATCATTTTCATTACAAAATGAATCTTTATCAACTCAAAATTGTTATATTTTGAGCTGAGCAAAATCTATGCAGGACCAAGTGCCCACATCTGGGTCTCTCTCCCTATCATTACTTCATTCTCTCTTTACTTAACATCAGACTGTTCATATCTGGAACTATTCCTTCCTCCTCAAAGGTAATGTACATTTAACAACTTGCTTATACAGTCTAATGAGAGGAGTTGCAATTTTTAATATGTAACACCAAATTGACTCAAGGATAATACAAAAAAGTATAAATAAACTAAGCCGGTGGAATAATCGAGTTGAGGGCAAGCTGGCTAAGCTTTGGCGGGTAAAGTTACTCGTATCTGTGTTGGTGGTAGGTAGCGGTACCAGTGAATTAGTCTAGGTGCGTGTGAGCAGGCCCGGGCACCACCATCATAAAAAAAAGAAATAAATTAGCCAAGCTCCACTGACTTTAAATCCTCCTCTATTGGTTTCTCCATAATATCTCTCAACAATTTCTCTATATTGTTCAGCTCAAACTACACACTCTTCTTTATATTTCTTGATTTTCAATAATAACATACACTCTCCGACTCTCATAAAGGAGAAGGTTGTACCCGCATCACATGAATATTAAATTAATACTCGCACACGAGAATCTACAGAGTACCAAGGAACTTCTACACTTCTTCCTCAGTAGTCTCAGCCTATACATCAGTCAAGTGTACATGTGTTAGGTTCTCATCTTAATAATGTTTTAATAGTCACGTCAAACTAGGATTTGATAAATAAAATATATGCTTAATAGACTATATCAAGCAACGTAGAGATGTAACTATATGAGAGGAAAGCAATAGATAGAAATACCATATTTAAGTACAAAATAAACTATGTCAATATTTGAATTCACTGGGGTAACAGCTGCCAACTAACCTCCAAGATTGAGAGAGACTGAACATTTTTTATGTTTGGTACAACCAAACCATTTGGAGTAGCCATTGCTATTCCGATGTTGTGAGACCCTAGATTTGGGGAAGAAACAGTACCATTAATAGGGATGAAGAATGTGTAAATCAAGAAAAGAAATGCTGTATCAGCAACAACGACAACAAACCCAGTATATCCCCACTTAGTGGGGTCTGGGGAGGGTAGAATGTACGCAGTCCATACCACTACCTCCAAAGAAGTAGAGAGGCTGTTTCCGATAAACCCCCGGCTCAAGACAAAGGACCATAGTCAAACGTCGCAAGCATAAATGCTGTATCAGCATCTAATACAAAATCTATAATTGTCAATGTGGTCACTAATCAAGTAGAGAGGCTGTTTCCGATAAACCCCCGGCTCAAGACAAAGGACCATAGTCAAACGTCGCAAGCATAAATGCTGTATCAGCATATAATACAAAATCTATAATTGTCAATGTGGTCACTAATCATATGAAGAAATGGAAATATTATACGCAGATAACACAAAATCTATAATTGTCAATATGGTCACCAATCATGTAAAGCAAGCTATATTTACTATGTTGATGAGCAGGGGAACATTTAAAATTTAATAATTAGAATTTTGCATTTGATATACCTTTTAGGATGATCTCGTAGGATTCCTCATTGAAGCGACTATGCGAGCTATATTTACTATATTGATGAGCAGGGGAACATTTAAAATTGGATAATTAGAATTTTGCATTTGATATACCTTTTAGGATGACCTCGTAGGATTCCTCATTGAAGCGACTATTTAGCATGGGATGTGTAGTTAAAGCCATCGAAAGTGATTTTATGAGGACAGGAAGGAAAGTATGCTTGATCTCCGGATCAGAATTCTCATTCTGGAATGATGTTTTGAGCTCCACAAGTGCATCACAATTCATCTCTTCGACATAATAGAAATGTGGAATTTTGGCAGCTAATGTCATTGACTTAACCATTGCACGCTGGTATCCCCTGTAGGCTCAAGACAGAAATCCATGAGTTTTTAACAACAATATACCCAGTGTAGGGTACGGGGAGGGTACACAGACCTTATCCCTGCCTCATTGAGGTAGAGAGGCTGTTTCCTAAAGACCCTCGGCTCAAGTGCAACAAATCAAAGTACTCAAGGATAAGAATACTATAGATATCCACGAGTATATGCATCTAATTTTGCCAGCATAAATTGTTCATGCATTTCAAACTGATGGAGAACTACTTGCAATGTAAGAAATATATTTAAGCATCTTAAAAAATAGGAAGAGTTGTGAGATGCTTTCGACAGACACTAGGAAAATGTTCTATAATATGGATTACTCGGAAACTGATAGAAATCTATAGCCAACTCATTTGGAACTCCTACTGCCCCATTAAAGTTCGTTGAATCTAGAGACTGAGTGACAAACAAGCAGTAACACATTCTTTTTTAGGCTATAATTTCAGTTCTTTATTGTGGCAATATACTTCTCAATTTTGCAACACACGCTTGAAGAAACTTGTTCGAATCACACGCTTCCTATCAATAAAATTTTTGTTCAGAGAATTCTCCCACTAATGGAAGTCACGCCCCATCTGTAGTCAGAAATCTCCAGTAACGTATAGAAACAGCAACGTAAGCAAGTCCGAGTTCTCCTTATGGCAGTAACTAACCTTAGCTGAAGTGTCTTATCTTCATATCCCCCTCCAATGAGAGGTGAAACCTCTGAAAGTTTTTGTAGTGCACATGCCGGTGCTTCAATTAGTCCTTTTTGCATTGCGTAATTTATAACGTCCTCTTTAAGTATCCTTCCATCTTTCCCAGTTGCAGGTACATCATTTATGTCCAAACCATACTGCTTTGCAAGGTTGCGAATAGCAGGTGTGGATGACACTCCACCGATCTTGGGTTTTCCAGGCACAGAGCTGATGTCACTTGAGCCACTGCAATCAGATTCCAGGGATGTCATTTTTTCTGACGCATCAGAAGTTTCAATGGGATCTGGAATTTCATCAATGCCAATCTTCAAAAGTGTTTCTCCAACCTACAAAATTTGGTACAGGAGATGATCTAGTTCTTAAACATCTTTGGAACTTCTACAGCTATACATAAGGCTGTTGAAGCATGATATACCAGGTGATGATGTGGAAGTTCTCAATTCAAAATAATTCGAGGAGACAAATTGAACGCTAAGGTATAGTTCTCAATTTTTTCTTACAAGCATAGTTCCAAAGTGCACAACCAAAAAGCTAGTTTTCTAGATGGCCTGATAATTTGAAAAGTCAGCCATTCTCCATGTCCTCCGCTCATAAATTTGAGGGTATCTTTAAATAGATAAAAGTTATTCTTTCCCCTCTTCGACAGTAAAATAAACGGAATTTGATCGTGAATTCCCACTTCAAGATGTCATATTGTATGTCATCATTAAGGCGCAGTTAAATAAACAAATCCTGGTGTTGTACCTTTACGATGTCACCAGGAACATGAAGAATTTGAGAAATTTTTCCCTTGTAACGACTTGTTATTTCAATCGTTGCCTTGTCACTTTGAACTTCACAAAGAGGTTGGAATTCTTCAACCAGGTCCCCCTGCCCCAAAAAAAAAAAAGTATCGGAGTGAATTCTATTCATAGATTACATGGTATTACAAGTAACTTATGAACTAATCGGGCGAAAGTCAGCAAAATAACAAGAGGAGATGGAAGAGGAGAAAATAAACCCAAATACACGGAAGGGGAAAGAAGTAGGTAGTTCCAAGTCTTTTTCTTGTATACAAAGCATATGGATTTTACTGCTGGAATACTATGATGTTATAGTCCTGATTAATAAAACGAACAGAGGGCTAACAGAAATTTTTAAACAAGAATCCATCACACCTAACTCATCCCACCAAACTGTAGACGGAAAAAAGAGGCAGAACCTGGACAGAGAATTTTAGCCAAGAATCCAGCATACCCATACGATCAAATAACAAATAAAAACTGTTAGAATATGAGTAGAAATAGGAATAGTACATAAAGAAATCCTACTTGGAAAAGGATTGTACTATAGTGTCTATAAATAGGGTCTCGATGTAATTATGTAAACACACAATTCAATAATATTTTTCTTCATTAAATCTCACATGGTATCAGAGCATTGGTGAGAAACATCATAAGAAAAAAAATAACTCAGTCACTGTGCGTCAATTTCGGTGACTGATTTGTGTCATATTTTATTTTGTGGGTTGTGTGAAAAATACAACACCACCAAGAGGATCAGAAAGATTAGGCGACAAAAACCCAACCAAAACCGCCGGAATATTCCCATCCACGCGCCAGCCGGAATCCTGAAATTCCGGCGAGATCCATTTACGCGCCGGTGCGTGACACCATCTCCGGTCGAATTTTTTAGTTGTTCTTTTTCCGTTGGGATTGCCGATCTATTCCGACGCCGACCACTTATTTTCAGATTCCGTCAAGTATTTTGAAATTTCGATCGCCGGAACCTAAATTCCGGCGACTTCATTTTTTTTTTTTTTGGTAACTATTTTCAGATTCCACAACTGTTTCTTGGGGTTTTCAAGTCAAATTACCAAGATGTCTTTTGGGCATGATATTTTTGGCTCCAAAAATATAGGAATTGGAAGTTCAAGTCCAATGATCACTTCCGAACATTTAATGGGAAGTTCAAATTATTTAGCCTGGGCTTCCTCGGTTGAGTTGTGGTGCAAAGGTCAAGGTGTCCAAGATCACTTAAAGAACAAGGCTAGTTTGGTAGATGAAAAGGCAAAATCTAGCGTGGAAGATACAAAAGCTAAAGAGCAATGGGAGAAAGTTGACGCTCAATTATGTAGTCTCTTATGGCAATCTATTGAGTCCAAGTTGATGCCCCTGTTTCGTCCATTCCAGAAGTGTTATTTAGTTTGGAAAAAGGCTCTTGCTTTATATACTAATGACATATCTCGTTTTTATGATGTGATATCTCGAATGACCAACTTGAAGAAACAAGGATGTGATGTCTACTTACTTGGGGCAAGTACAAGCAGTCATGGAAGAATTTGACACATTGATGCCCGTCACTGCGGATGTGGAAAAACAACAAGAGCACAGACAGATGTTGTTTTTAGTTCTTACACTTGTTGGACTTTCTACTGACCATGTTATTGTACGTGATCAGATTTTAGCTAGTCCTACGGTTCCTACAATTGATGAGTTATTCTCTCAGCTGCTTCGTCTTGCCGTGCCTCTCAGTCACAAAGTAGTTTCAGCACCCACTGTTGACTCTTCTATTCTTGCATCTCAAACCATAGAAAAACGAACATATCAGCCTATGGAAAAGCAGTGAGGAAGGAGGTCATTCTGGAAAATCTCGATCGAAATGTAGTTATTGTCATAAAGTTAGACACACTCAGGATATATGTCATAGTTTGCATGGTCCACCACCCAGTTATGATCCTATTGTTGTAAAGGAATATAATGAGTTCCTTCGGAATCGAGCAAGTAAGCAGACATCTTCACAGCCTAATCAAACATCCAATAATGCTCATATTGCCCAAACAGAATATGATGAGTTCCTTCAGTATCGAGCAAGTAAGCAGACATCTCCACAAGTAGCCTCAGTTGCCCAGCCTAATGCTTCTCTTGCTAGTAATACTTTTGCTTGTGTTTCACAATCTAGTACTCTTGGATCATGGGTTGTGGACTCAAGTGCTTCTGATCATATTTCTGGTAACAAATCACTTTTGTCTGATATTGTTTATTCACAATCTCTTCCTGCTATTACTTTAGCCAATGGAATCCGAACAAAACCAAAAGGAATTAGACAAGCCAAACCCCTATCTTTTGTCACACTAGACTCTGTTCTTTATGTCCTTGGTTGTCTTTTTAATCTTGCATCTGGTAGTTGTTTGACACATGCCCTTAATTGTAGCATAACTTTTTTTGATGACGTTTTTCTAATGCAGGACCGCAGTACGGGACAGACGATTGGCACAGGACATTAATCACAAGGCCTTTACCATCTTACCTCTTCAAATTCCTTCACAGCATGCTCCTTTACAGACCCCCAAACCTAATTCACAAACGATTAGGACATCCGAGTCTATCCAGGCTACAAAATATGGTGTCTAGTTTGTCTAGTTTATCCACATTAGATTGTGAGTCATGTCAACTCGGGAAACACACCCGTGCTGCTTTCCCACGTAGTCTTAGAGTTGTACAGAGTCTATTTTCTCATTAGTACATACTGATGTTTGGGGTCCTAGTAGAGTCAGTTCACCCTTAGGTTTTCGTTATTTTGTTAGTTTCATTGATGATTTTTCAAGATTTACTTGGGTTTTCCTAATGAAAGATCGTTCTGAGATATTTTCCATATTCAAAAGTTTTTGTGCTGAGATACAAACTCAATTTGGTGTTTCTATTCGTACTTTTCGTAGTGATAATGCCTTAGAATACTTATCCTCTCAGTTTCAGGAGTTTATGACTCATTAAGGAATTGTTCACCAGACATCTTGTCCGTATACCCCTCAACAAAATAGTATAGCAGAAAGAAAAAATAGGCATCTTCTTGAGACTGCTCGTACTCTTCTCATTGAATCTCATGTTCCGCTGCAATTTTGGGGCGATGCTGTTCTCACATTTTGTTATCTAATTAATAAAATGCCATCATCTTCCATTCTGAATAAAGTTGCCCATTCTATATTGTTTCCACAGTTACATCTCTACTCTGTCCCCCTTCGTGCCTTTGGGAGCACATGCTTTGTTCATAACCTAGCCCCTCGTGCTCTCAAGTGTGTCTTCCTGGTTACTCTCGAGTTCAAAAAGGGTATCGTTGTTATTCACCGAATCTTCGTCGCTAGTTTATGTTCATCGATGTCACTTTTTTTTAATCTCGACCTTACTATATATCTTCTGATCATCCTGATATCTCTGAGATTTTACCTGTATCTCCAGTCTTACCCGCACCATCCTTAGTCTAACCCGTATCTCTAGACTTACCCGAACCAACCTTTAAGGAATCAACGGTTACTTCTACGTCTCCTGCTGCAGTGCCCCCACTTCTGACTTATCATCGTCATCTGCGTCCACTATTAGTCCCAGATGATTCATGTCATGCGTCGGATGCTGCTCTTACTGCGGACTTGCCTTCTCCTAGCCAATCAGTTGCACTTCAAAAAGGTATGTGTTCCACTCATAATGCTAACCCACACTATACTTTCTTGAGTTATCATCGTTTATCATCACCCCATTATGCTTTTGTATCATCTTTGTCCTCTATTTCCATCCATAAGACTATAGGTGAAGCACTTTCTCATTCAAGATAGAAGCAGGCTATAATAGATGATATGTCTGCTTTACATGCGAGTGGTACTTGGGAGCTTGTTTCCCTTCCAGCAAGTAAATCTACTGTTGGTTGCCGTGGGGTTTATGCAGTCAAAGTTGGTCCAGACGGTCAGGCTGATCAGCTTAAGCTCCCCTTGTTGCCAAAGGATACACGCAAATATTTGGGCTTGATTATAGTGACACTTTCACTTCGGTGGCTAAAATAGCATCTGTCCGTTTTTTTCTATCCATTGTTGTCGTTCGTCATTGGCCTCTTTATCAGTTGGATATTAAGAATGTTTTTCTGCATGGTGCTCTTGAGGAAGTAGTCTATATGGAGCAACCACCTAGTTTTGTTGCTCGGGAGGAGTCTAGTAGCCTTGTATGTCGATTGCGGTCCTAGTAGAGTCAGTTCACCCTTAGGTTTTCGTTATTTTGTTAGTTTCATTGATGATTTTTAAAGATGTACTTGGATTTTCTTAATGAAAGGTCGTTCTGAGATATTTTCCATATTCAAAAGTTTTTGTGCTGAGATACAAACTCAATTTGGTGTTTCTATTCGTACTTTTCGTAGTAATAATGCCTTAGAATAGTTATCCTCTCAGTTTCAGGAGTTTATGACTCATCAAGGAATTGTTCACCAGACATCTTGTCCGTATACCCCTCAACAAAATGGTATAGCAGAAAGGAAAAATAGGCATCTTCTTGAGACTGCTCGCACTCTTCTCATTAAATCTCATGTTCAGCTGCAATTTTGGGGCGATGCAGTTCTCACATCTTGTTATCTAATTAATAGAATGTCATCATCTTTCATTCAGAATAAAGTTGCCCATTCTATATTGTGTACACAGTTACATCTCTACTCTGTCCCCCCTCGTGCCTTTGGGAGCACATGCTTTGTTCATAACCTAGCCCCTGAAAAGAATAAATTAGCCCCTCGTGCTCTCAAGTGTGTCTTTCTTGGTTACTCTCGAGTTCAAAAAAGGTATCGTTGTTATTCACCGAATCTTCGTCGCTACTTTATGTCTGTCGATGTCATTTTTTTTGAATCTCGACCTTACTATATATCTTCTGATCATCCTGATATCTCTGAGATTTTACCTATATCTCCAGTCTTACCCGCATCATTCTTAGTCTAACCCGTATCTCCACACTTACCCAAACCAACCTTTAAGGAATCAACGGTTACTTCTACGTCTCCTGCTGTAGTGCCCCCACTTCTGACTTACCATCGTCGTCCGCGTCCACCATTAGGTCTAGATGATTCATATCATGCGTCGGATGCTGCTCCTACTACGGACTTGCCTTCTCCTAGCCAATTAGTTGCACTTCAAAAAGGTATGTGTTCCACTCGTAATGCTAACCCACACTATACTTTCTTGAGTTATCATCGTTTATCATCACCCCATTATGCTTTTGTATCATTTTTGTCCTCTATTTCCATCCCTAAGACTATAGGTGAAGCACTTTCTTATTCAGGATGGAAGCAGGCTATGATAGATAAGATGTCTGCTTTACATGCGAGTGGTACTTAGGAGCTTGTATCCCTTCCTGCAGGTAAATCTACTGTTGGTTGTCATTGGGTTTATGCAGTCAAAGTTGGTCCAGACGGTCAGGTTGATTGGCTTAAGGCTCCCCTTGTTGCCAAAGGATACACGCAAATATTTGGGCTTGATTATAGTGACACTTTCACTTCGGTGGCTAAAATAGCATCTGTTTGTCTTTTTCTATCCATTGTTGTCGTTTGTCATTGGCCTCCTTATCAGTTGGATATTAAGAATGCTTTTCTGCATGATGATCTTGAGGAAGAAATCTATATGGAGCAACTACCTGGTTTTGTTGCTCGGGAGAAGTCTAGTAGCCTTGTATGTCGATTGCGGTCTTAGTAGAGTCAGTTCACCCTTAGGTTTTCATTATTTTGTTAGTTTCATTGATGATTTTTCAAGATTTACTTGGGTTTTCTTAATGAAAGATCGTTCTGAGATATTTTTCATATTCAAAATTTTTTGTGCTGAGATACAAACTCAATTTGGTGTTTCTATTCGTACTTTTCGTAGTGATAATGCCTTAGAATACTTATCCTCTCAGTTTCAGGAGTTTATGACTCATTAAGGAATTGTTCACCAAACACTTGTCCATATTCCCCTCAACAAAATGGTATAGGAGAAAGGAAAAATAGGCATCTTCTTGAGACTGCTCGCACTCTTCTCACTGAATCTCATGTTCCGCTGCAATTTTGGGGCGATGCAGTTCTCACATCTTGTTATCTAAATAATAGAATGCCATCATCTTCCATTCAGAATAAAGTTGCCCATTCTATATTGTTACGACAGTTACATCTCTACTCTGTCCCCCTCATGCCTTTGGGAGCACATGCTTTGTTCATAACCTAGCCCCTGAAAAAGATAAATTAGCCCCTCGTGCTCTCAAGTGTGTCTTCCTTGGTTACTCTCGAGTTCAAAAAGGGTATCGTTGTTATTCACCGAATCTTCGTCGCTACTTTATCTTCGTCGATGTCACTTTTTTGGAATCTCGACCTTACTATATATCTTCTGATCATCCGAATATTTCTAAGATTTTACCCGTATCTCCAGTCTTACCCGCACCATCCTTAGTCTAACCCGTATCTCCAGACTTACCTGAACCAATCTTTAAGGAATCAACGGTTACTTCTACATCTCCTGCTGTAATGCCCCCACTTCTACTTATCATCGTCGTCCGCGTCCACCATTAGTCCCAGATGATTCATGTCATGCATCGGATGCTGCTCCTACTGCGGACTTACCTTCTCCTAGTCAATCAGTTACACTTCAAAAAGGTATGTGTTCCACTCGTAATGCTAACCCACACTATACTTTCTTGAGTTATCATCGTTTATCATCACCCCATTATGCTTTTGTATCATCTTTGTCCTCTATTTCCATCCCTAAGACTATAGGTGAAGCACTTTCTCATTCAAGATAGAAGCAGGCTATGATAGATGAGATGTCTGCTTTACATGCGAGTGGTACTTAGGAGCTTGTTTCCCTTCTTGCAGGTAAATCTACTGTTGGTTGCCGTTGAGTTTATGCAGTCAAAGTTGGTCAGACAGTCAGGTTGATCGGCTTAAGGCTCCACCTTTTTGCCAAAGGATACACGCAAATATTTGGGCTTGATTATAGTGACACTTTCACTTCGGTGGCTAAAATAGCATCTGTCCATCTCTTTCTATCCATTGTTGTCGTTCGTCATTGGCCTCTTTATCAGTTGGCTATTAAGAATGCTTTTCTGCATGGTGATCTTGAGAAAGAAGTCTATATGGAGCAACCACCTGGTTTTGTTGCTCGGGGGGAGTCTAGTAGCCTTGTATGTCGATTGCGCAAGTCACTCTATGGTCTGAAATAGTCTCCTCGAGCTTGGTTTGGAAAATTCAACACAGCAATTCAGCATTTTAGCATGATTCGTAGTGGAGCTGATCACTCAATGTTTTATCAACATTCTCAACCAAATTTGTGTATTTATCTGGTGGTTTATGTTGATGATATTGTTATCACCGGCAATGATGAAGATGGTATCACTAAATTGAAGCAACATCTCTTTCAGCATTTTCAGACCAAAGACCTCGGCAGAATGAAATATTTTCTACGTATTAAGGTTACTCTGTCCAGATCAGGTATTGTTATTTCTCAACGCAAGTATGCCTTAGACATTCTTGGGGAGACAGGAATGATGGGATGTAGACCCATTGACACTCCTATGGATCCAAATGCTAAACTTCTACCAGGATGGGGGAGCCACTTAGTGATCCTGAAAGGTATAGGCGGTTGGTTGGAAAGTTGAATTATTTCACCGTGACTAGACCTGACATATCCTTTCTTGTGAGTGTTGTAAGTCAATTTATGACTTCCCCTGTGATAGTTATTGGGATACAATTGTTCGTATTCTGCGATATATAAAGTCAGCTCCAGTTAAAGGACTACTCTTTGAGAATCGAGGTCACGAGCATATCATTGGATACACAGATGTTGATTGGGCAAGATCACCCTCTGATAGACGTTCTACCTCCGGATATTGTGTTTTAGTAGGAGGTAATTTGGTGTCTTGAAAGAGTAAGAAACAGAGTGTGGTTGCTCGATCTAGTGCAGAAGCAGAATATCGAGCAATGGTTGTAGCAACTTGTGAGCTAGTTTGGATCAAACAGTTGCTAAGAGAATTAAAATTTGGAGAAACCGGTAAGATAGAACTTGTGTGTGATAATCAAGCAGCCCTTCATATCGCATCAAATCCAGTGTTTCATGAAAGGACTAAACACATAGAGATTGTTTGTCACTTTGTCAGAGAAAAGATACTCTCAAGAGATATTGTTACAAAATTTGTGAAGTCAAGTGATCAACTTGCAGATATCTTCACCAAGTCCCTCACCGGTCCTCGTATTAATTACATTTGTAACAAGCTAGGTACATATGATTTGTATGCACCAGCTTGAGGGGGAGTGTTAGAATATGAGTAGAAATATGAATAGTACATAAAGAAATCCTACTTGGAAAAGGATTGAACTATAGTGTCTATAAATAGGGTCTCGATGTAATTATGTAAACACACAATTCAATAGTATTTTTCTTCATTAAATCTCACAAAAAACAATAGATGTATTTAATTGATAGCTTCTAACAAGAGAAGATTACAAGCACCAACTAATGGCCAAAATCATGAGGTGCAAATTATCAAATTGATAAGTTTTCTGTATGAGTATGGGCACAGACATGCATGTAAATAGTACTTCAAAGTATAATTGGCTTTAAATTCCTCCATTCAAGGGGAAAAAGCTAACTCACCTCACATCAAGTTAAAACTATAAAACAAAGTCAACCAATTGGGCGCCTAACAGAGCTGAAAAAACATTTAGTAAAGGAGAAAAAGTAAAGGGTGAAATACCCTATATATTTACAATAAGCATCCACTAACCTCCTGAACAAACCATTTGAGAAGTTCACATTCAGCAATACCTTCACCTGTTTGTGCCAGAGGTATATCAATTACCCCGCCAGCAGGGAGATCTATTGCAGCTTGAGTTGTAAAACTACACCCTCTTAGAGTAAATGAAACATTTGGCTGCAAACAGAAATTGGAACAAACAATTTGTAAAAACAACAGAATAACCAGATTTGTGCTACAGAGAAAATAACTTCTCGAAACATATTGCAAAAAAACTGCATTGAGAAATTCTGATAATTTAAGAAGAACTGATGTAAAACAGACAGATCATGTAAAAGAAAGAAAACAAGTGAGCATTCTTTTAAGAGAATGAACAAATTCCATGATCTGATTAACTTTGGTTAATGCTATTACTAAACTACTAGTGATCCTTAATATTAACACCAGCGGATGAAAAGACACACTCTTAAAAATGTCATCAAGTGTCAGATCCTCCAAAATCACACTACTTTTAAAGGATCCGGCATGAGTGCAACAATATTTTGGGAGTGTCCGAGCAACATAGCTATTCTGACACTGATTCCAAATAACCCCGTCCAATGTGGCACCTTTTAGATTTAGAAATTCAAACAAGTCTATCTTTGACCACATTTTTTTCATATATCTTTTAAATATGTGGAATTGTCAAGCATTGTTGCTCATAGTACTTTTTACATAGTTCCAAAGAAATAGATTTTGTTTAAATTGAAAATTCCATGCCCGATTCACGGTCCAAATTAAACTTATTGACTCACAAATCCGAACTGTCCTACACAAAATGGGACAGAGGAGTAGTTTTTTCTGGGAATTAGTTGAACAGATGAAAAGTCCAAAAATCCTACATTACATCCACATCACAATCTGCTTTATCATCATGATATTCCCATATCCAATAATGTGGGGAGAAAGGAAAAACGAAAAGAAAAAAAAAAAAAAAAAAAAAAGCAAAACAAAAGGCCTGGAAGAATACCATTTGAATATTCAGTTTGACAAGATCAACTAAAGTAGCACACATCACATCATTCAGATTCTAATATTAAAGCAAAGTACTCTGACATACAAATAGTTGTTAAAGGCAAATAAATACACTCAGTTACCTTATTATATGAGCAAAACGCTGTCGTACTGTTTCTAAAAAAGTGAAGTTGAGATTGAATTCTCTTGCCACTACTACCACTACATACAGTAGCAGCAGGCGTCAACGGAGCAACAGAAGACTGAAACCACCGGCAAATGCTCTGCCGGACCACGGAATTCCGGAGTTTACTCTGATAAATTTTCCGGCAAATCATGGTAATTGAATTGGTGAGACTGTTTTTGGGATTCAATTATTTATTGGGTCGGAAAATCAAGAAAACACGAGCCTTGATAAAATATGAACGTGGACAACTATTGTGTGCTGTCCTATGATTTCTTTTACGTTGACCCAAAAACCAACTCAAATTTTGCTTTTAAATATTTTTCAGAAACTTCTCAACATGATTTTTGCTTCAGAAACGAGAGGTTGTTACTGCACTGACCAACTTTTATAAGCAACTCCTACCATACTAATCTTTGGGATTTACACAATTCATAATGTATTTCAGTTTATCTGATAATGTTTTGTTATTATTTCAACTAGTATAAGTATTCGCACGATGCACGAAATATTTTTTGTAACAATATTATTAAAAAAACACTAACTTATTCTTTTAAACTAATAAATTATTTAAAAATTTTAATTATATCATATTAATATATTTTAAATTGAGTATAAAATGCTAAAAATAATTGTTAATAGTGAAATTACTAATCATAATCGCAATTATTTTAAATATTGTTATATGAAAAGGATGAAATTACTTTTCTTATATAACAATGTTCCGTTGCTGATTTTTAAAAATAATTAATATAAAATATTAAATAATTAGTATTATTTTGAAGCTGAACTTTTACATTTATATTTTTAACTAATTAAGATACGTGATTACATTTTCTTTCATTTTAATTTTTAATTTTTTGGTCTATCGATTCAAAATCAACGGCTAACGGGACTAAAAATAATTAATTTTTCTAATTCAAAATTTTTTATTCCAAATTTAAAAATTTACCACTCTCAATTAAAAATCCATGTACATACAATTTATAATATTGCTCATTATAAAAAAAATGTATAAAACTTTGTTTCTACTGCTACCTCCGCCCCACCCAACCAAACACCAAAATTTACCTTCACCGTCCCGCTTTAGCCCCGCACTCTATTTCTACTCCGTAAAATTTCTACTCAAACTAAATCGATAAATTTAAGATAAAGTATGAAAGATAATTTAAAATTCTTTTAAAAATATAATTATAAATATGATATTTGATTACTCTTCTTTTGACTCTTCAAACACTTAAAATTATTTGATCATAGTTTTCAATTAAAATATTATACAGTTTATTAAATGATGTGGAAGCAAATTTTCTTACTTAAATTTGCTTATCCTATAATTTATCTTTAGGTGACTTTTCATTGTTTATTCTATAATTTATATTTAGGTATGTAACTGAGATTAAAAAAATAATTAATTTTAATAATAAATAATATAAATAATTAAAAAGCTAAATAAGCATGACAACATACCTTGATAGTTATTTATTTATAGAAATTTGATGAGCAATATTATCTATAAATTTTTTTATTCACTTTTGTAAATTGCATACAAAAAAATATAAATTAAACATAATTCACAAAGATTTTTTTATTAAAATATTAAGAGTATTCTTAACTGTATTTTTGAATTAAATGACTCAAACAATATTCATTTTGGCAACAAGAAATCGCGTAATTGATAAAGACCTAATAAATATTTTTTGAAAATTTTAAGTTTATTTAAAGGTGAACAATTATATAAAAGATAAAAAGAAAGTAAATATTTAGAAACATTCATAACTACACAACTAATTTTCAAATAAAGTAAAAAAAAAAAAAAAAGATATAAAAACTTGTATTTTGTTGTTACAAATAAAAAGTCTATTTTTTTGGTGCAAATTTGTGTATAAAATAGTTAGTTAGTCTTGCCTTTAATAGAACTCCTACAAAAGGTATATTTGAAGTTTAAAACTCCTACAAAAGGTATATTTGAAATTTAAAACTCCCACAAAAGAATAGAATTTTGTAACCACCTTAAAATTGTTTAGTATTAAATATAAATTTTCAATGTTAAGCTTACAATTGATTTCTTAAAATCATTAAAATATAAAAATTTTGCTAATTAACTCAAATTTAAATATAGATATATTTTAAGATTAAAGTTTTCAAGAGCGAAAGAGAATATTTTAAACATTATTCGTTAAATAAAATAAAGAAGTGAAACTTTTTGAGATTATAGGATCTTATTATTTTAAACATTATTCGTTAAATAAAATAAAGAAGTGAAACTTTTTGAGATTATAGGATCTTATTATTTCTATTGAATTTGAATAGCTTCTAATTTAATTCAGATTATAAAAGGATGCTATTACTATTATTATGCTATGGCAATAATGTTCATCTTACATCATAATCGTCTAAACTAATTCACATAATATAATATAATATAAAAGCATGCATATGCGCGAACACACACACAAAAAAAAAAAAAAAAAAAAGCTAATTTGATGTTTGGTAAAATTTGTAGTTGCTTAAAATAAGTTGATTTTGGCCTATTTTAAGCCAAAATGTAGAAGCACCCACTTACCAGCTTTTTTTTTTAGAACTTATAATTTATTTTAGTTGACCAAGTAAATTACCTTTGTGTCCCTAGCAATTATACCTTATTCCAATTTTACCCAGCCCTAATTCACTCTTCCAACACCCAGTTGGTTTAACCAGATTGAAGTTTTGGGCAGTAGATGCAGGTGTCGGAGAAAACCTCAAACTCGACTGAATTCTTCTGTAAGTTTCTCTTTTCTTGATTCTACTATTTATCGATTTAATTTGTCAATGTGGTTATTTAAAGATTTATGAGCATAACTTTTGTTATTGATGTTTACAAATCTGATGAAATTCATGTTAATTGTTTTCCATCATGCGTTTCTTTACATGGGTTATCCTTAATTTCTGCTCCTGATTTGTTTGCTCCCCTAACACATATGTTTATATCGAATTGAGATGACTTATTACCCGTTGTCGATGTAATATTCCTCCGTCCCAAATTGAGATGACATATTAAGAAAAATAATTAATAACATGCCTAATTTACTATAGTACCATCCCAAATTATGATGCATTAATGAGAAATGATGAAGAAGATCAGCTCAAAATGGTAGGAAGCAGCAGTAGATCGTGTAGAATTGATTGTTTGTTGAGATTACTGCAACTTTCCATATAATATATCATGAAACATAAAATGTGGAATACCAGCAAATCATAATACCACGAAATATAAAATGTGAAATAAATAGGTTGATTAGCCTCGCTTTGATTAAAAAAAACACCTTATTAATATATAATTATATTTTTCAAACACAAACATTCAACACTTTAAACTCTTAAAAAAAATATTTTTAGTGCACAAATTAATAGTCATTCATGAAAATATATTTTTAATATATATATATATATATATATATATATATATATATTAATTTGAATCATTTTAGCTATAAAAATTAATAATAATCAACTTTATATATTATAACAGATATAAGGGTATTTCAGTCATTTTAACAAAAAAAAGTGCTTAAAAGCATTATTTACCAAACACATCAATAACTTTTTTTAAGTTTCAGCACTTTTATCCAAACACTTAACTGCTTATTTTTAAAATAAGTTCAGCACTTTCAAAAGCACTTAAATTCAACCGCTTTTTTTCAGCTTATCCAAACGGACTCTAAATCGATCAAGCCAAAGGTCAAAAATTTTATTATCAAAATTAGTATATGACAAATGAAAAAACTGAGATTCAAGCAAATAACCTAGACAATCACCAAAAAAAAAAACTGTGAGCAAATAAATGAAATTATTTTTATAAAAAAATATAAAAAATTTAGAATATATTTATATAACGATATCAAAGAAGAATAAGAGGAACTAATCATTGCTATAAATTTTTATATATGCAGAGACATCAAAACTAAAAGTAATTTTCAAAAATAAACAACAAACTGACCTTCGGTGTATGCAACAACATAGTATAAAGAATGTAAAGAAAGATTAATTAGTACTTTTGTGAATGAAACGATCACAAAATATTCTCTCAAGATAATAAAATTTGAATTTAAAAATAATTAACAATAAATAGAGAAGAAGAAAGCTTATACTGACATATGTGTCACTGAAGGTATGTATATATAAAAAGTTGGATATTCATGCATACTAAAATTACGTTCAAATTCAAATTTGAATGTTGATAACAATTTGTTAGAAGCATAAGATTCTAAAATGTCATGATTATCTTATAGTTTACATATTTTGGCTTTGCAAAAGAAAATATATTTCAAATTAATAATATCAATTAGGAGTTTTCTATAATAAAAATAAATAAAATAAATAAAATATTTAAAATTAATGATATTGATTGTAAAATATTAGTATTAACTTATTTTAACATTTTCATATGTTTTCCCTTTTTTTTTTTCTCTTTAATGATTTTTATTAAAAAGTAAATTAATTTGTTTTAAATCTTATATAATACTTCTCTATTATTATTATTATTATTATTATTATTATTATTATTATTATATCCCATGTATTGCTACTTGATCTACTATTTTTTTCCTTAGTAAACTTCTACTAATTATTATTATTATTATTATTATTATTATTATTATTATTTCGGTTAATATTTTATTTTTATTGAATATTTGAATATATTTTAAATTATATTTGAAAGGGATAAGCTTATGTTCCTAATTTCAAGCTAATGATAATTTTATAAATAAAATCAATATTTTTAAATACAAATATCTTATATTTTAATTCAAATTTTTTATTACAATGTTTATAACCTTGTCCTAAAAACTGTCATGTGGCTTTCTATCATGCTGCCATGTGGCATCTTATCTTCTTTTAGTTTTGCTTTTATATATACTAGTATGGGTAGCGCGATGTGCGGAATATTTTTAAATATAAATCATTAGAAATGTTATTTTATTAATTTGAAATATCAAATTAACATTTATTGTATAACATTAATATATTTTAAATTAATTAAGAAATATTAAATATATTTTATAATAAATAATTTATAAAATTACATAGTTCAGTTAATTTAGTTGAACTATGTATTTTCCCTTTGCTACCGCCGCGTCAGCCCCACCCGTCCTCAACCCTCTCAACATCTGCCTCCACACAGTCCCATAATTAAATCATATGCAAAATATAAGGAATCATATAATTCGATTGTTAATATTGACTTTTATTATCTTATCAAATTGCTTAATATAATTATCAAGTGGTTTTCTTGTTAATATAAAATTATATATTTATTTTATTTAATCATATTTTTCTATTTTTCTTCAATATAAAATGTATGGATAGTAATTTGTCTGTTATCTAATTTCTTTGTTGAATTTTTTAATTTAATTTCTTCATTTTATTCTCAAAGTTAATTCAAAATCCTTATCCCTCATCCCAACCCTCAATATTTGTAAAAACAATTACTGCATTTTAATTATTTTCTCTAGAATACATTGAATTTATTTTTTTTGTTACATTTCATAAGCAGTTTATCTTTTTCTCTTACTTTTCAAACTATAGGATACTGAATTTTTATCTAGGTTATTTGAGAAAATTGAAGAATAGGTGTCTTTTAAGTCTTGAATGAAGGATTGGTGACATTGACCAACAGATAGGGTCAAACATTATTAGGAAACTTGATCAAGTTAAGTGTGGACTTGATTAATATTTTTAAAACTTTCTAATCTTTTCAAAAATACAAATCAACCTAACCCACACCCTCTTCAATCCAAATCAACCACTCTCTCCTCTCTCTCGATAGCTTATCTCAACTCTTTCCCAACCAATAGTTCTATAAAAATTTCTCCCTTCAACCCCCGATGAAAAATAGTTGGGCTTCGAGTTTCCCTCTTTAATTCAATCAACCTGTCTCTCATTCGTCTCTCGACAGCTTCTCTGAACTCTCTCCCAACCAACTATTCTCCAAATTTCTCATTTCAATCCTCGACGACTTCAATATCCGACTACAAATAGTTGGTCTTCGAGTTCCTTTTCGACTTCAATCGACGTGACAGCCTTGCTCTCCGACCACAATAGCTTCGAATTCTTCATTAGTCCTTTTCTTCTTTCACAGGTAAAAATTTATGGGCTTTTTAGTTTTGAAGAAAACGAGGAACTTGAGCCAACATTTTTTATAGTATTGGTTAACAATTTCAATATTTATTGCACTAATTTAAAATGCGGTCGGAATAAAATCCTAATTTCTGGTATTTCGTTTCTTCTCTTTTCGAAGTGAATTATGATATTTTGTTGTTTGTTGCATTTTTTGAAGTTTGATTTTTATTGTTTGTGTTTATAAAAATAAAAGGATAATTTGGTTTGATTTGTTTTGTTCTTGTTCTTGGTAAAAATGGTAAAATTGCTGTTTTTTATTTAACAAAATCGTGCTATTGTTTCCTCCGATAGATTACCCATCTGGTGCAACATATTAACCATCTGATGTAATAGATTTACCATATGATGCAATAGATCAACCATATGATGCACCAGAGGAACCATAAAATTACAATTCTGATGCAACAGATTAATAATCTGATTCAACAACTTTACCATATGTTGCAACAGATTAAGCTTCAGATAAAAAATTTGATGCAACTAATTAACCATCTGGTGCAATGGAAGAACCATCAGATTAATGATCTGATGCAATAGATGAACCTCCTGTTGGATAAAATCCTACCAACTCTTCCTATAGGAAAAGTCCAAGACTTGATTTTTCCAATTGATCATTCATCTGCCGCGATAGAAGACCCTATGTTAGAAGAAATCTAAACAATATTGACCATTGATAAATGTTTCAACAAATCACTCATGTGTTGTAACAGATGTCTGACCTGTTGCATAGACCATTCATTTTTCTCAACAGATGAGTTATATATTTCGTATTGTTGCAACAGATTACTCAACCGTTGCTACGAATTATTTAACTGTTCCAACAGATCACTCATATGTTGCAACAGATGATGTCACAATAATTGTGTGATCAGTTGAATAGACCATTCATCTATCTTAAAAGATGAGTGGTATGTTTTGTATTGTTGTAACAGATTACTCATCCGCTACAATAGTTTGATTATATGCTGCAACAGATCGGTGATCTATTGCAACTGTTATTTTACTGTTTTGCTTATTTGATTTATTGTTATCTGTTTTTAACGATGCATTAATCAAAAATAATATATTATTTTATGTTTCTGTTAATTTTAGATAATATGGTTCCCAAAAGAATAGAAACCGAATCAAGTCCAAGTAAAGGAACAAGTGAAGCAGCTAGGCTACATCCACCACTCTATGAGCTTGCTTTACTAGCGTTATCTCAATCAGGAGCAGAATATGATAAACACGGTGAGGAGGAATATTTCAAAAGAGATTATGCAGATGCTAATAGCCCTTCCACCGAAGAGCTGGTCAAAACCTTCAGCATTATCGTTATCTTATGAGAATGCAGTGCGATGATGCCGCAGATTTAACAGGTGATTTCATGGTTAAGTCAGCCATGAGAAAATCTTTCGATGCCTTCAGAAAAATACTTTGAGAATAAAAATTGGATGCTTATTTTAGGGACAACTGCTTTGGGAAATATCTTGATTTGTCGGAGGACAACAATGCTCGTTTCCAAATGAAAATGGTATATGAACTTCTCAAGCGTAGGTTTATGTATGAAAACAAAGATAAGATGGATGAGGTGTGGATAAATTACTGTGGCATGCCTGTTTGTTTTGGTTGGAAGGAGTTTGTCATAGTTACTGTACTAAAATGTTATCCTCCTTCTCAAGTTATACCAATTTTAACCCAAAAAAAAACACCCTACACACCTAAAAAGGTAAAGGCAAGTCGTGTGATCGTGATGATCTGGTGTTCCTTTTTGGTCCAAGCTTCAAAAATAAAAATTTGATAGAAGTGTTAAAAGGTAAAGGACTTTTAAAGAAGCACAAACAGTCATTGTGCTTGGTTTGGTTTGTACATAATATTCTTTGGGCGAGAGACGTTAACAACAGTATAATCCTCGGTTTAATAAAGCTCTCTAAGGATCTTAAGGTGTTTAACAGCTATCCATGGGGGTATAAAAGCTTCAAAATGACTGTCAAATATTTGTTGACTCTGTTAGCGCCAAAGACAGTCAACTTATATGGCTTCCCATGGGATTTCATGGTAAATGTTTCTTTCTTCTATTATGATATCATTTATTTTTTTCGCTCAATAATGATTTTAATTTATTGGTGTTATTTTATAGGCTTGGGCGTTTGAAGTCATTCCTTATTTGAGACAACAAGTGAACTACTAGGAAGGAGTTTCCTGTCCAAGAATCTTGAGATGGTTGTCGGCCAAAACTGATAAAAATGCAAAATTTCTTGATCTCTTCAACCCTCCGAAGGATGCAATAAGTATAATTATAATTAATTTTTCTTTTAATTAATGTATTTTTTGAATGACCTAATCATCATTCTAATATATGTAATGATTTATGTTAAAATGTGCATCCGTCACTAGTTCCGACCAATCGAGAGTTGAAGATGCCATTTTTTCTTACTTTATGGTCTGTGCAAATTTTATCGAACTCTAAGGTCATCGACAAAATAAAAATAGAATTGTTTGGAGCAACAACCATTACAAGAAAAATAATTTTGGAGGGTGGGCTTGTTGTTGTTGATGGAGCTGTTGGTGATGGTAGTGGTTCTGCTGTTGGTGCTAATGATGCTTCTCTTACAGTATTTAAAGTAAACCATTATGAGTATGATCATACTGGTTATACAGATTTTTCCTCTCCCAGCGAATGTTCTGCATGCAAATGTCAAGACTGCAGGGCGAAACATGATATAGTGATTAATGCTATTAAGGCATTAACTGCTTCTACAAAGGAATTGACATCTAAGAGAGGTCTTATTATATCAAAGAGGATTTTATTTCCATCTATTCCATTAGAGATTAGGGCTAAAAGGAGAAGGAGAGTGATTTCCAAGGCATTATCAAGCATCCAAAAAAGCAAAATTACAACTTCTCTGTCTGCGTGTTGCACTGAGCAACGTACAATGTCCAAAGGAGAGCAGCACGAGCTAAAGAAGGTAAATATATTATATGTCTTCCAACTGACAAAACAAACAGACACATATCTATTTCAATAGATAACACATTTGCTGAAAATTATCAAACAGATATATACATCTGTTGCAACAGTTGACTAACCTGTTGCACCAGATACTTTATTTGGTGCAACATAGTCTAGTCTATTTTATCAAATCAAACAGCTCTTCGTACAACTTTTATTTGTACCAACAGACAGCCTATCTGCTATAACAGATGATTCATATATTATAACAGATGGTTCATCCATTAGAAATTATCACACAAGGTCTTCTTTATGTAGAAATTTATCCCAACAGTTGATTCATTATTGCAACAGAAATATAATATGTTTGGGATAATTTAAAATGGGAGGAAGACCTGTTTGATTTGCTAGAAGAGATGAGTTATCCTTTTCCATTTTGTTGTATCTCTGTGATTAGCATTGACCAATTCTGGCTTTCTAGGTGGATGTAGAAGAAGCTACTGCTGAATAGTATTAACAATATGCTACTCTTTTTATGGAAATACGGAGAACATAAAGCGCAAAAACCATACGCAAGCGACAATGAAGATCCACGACGAGCAAAGCTGAATTTCATAGCACCGGATGAAGAACAACTTGTCCATACTGAGTAGATCTTTATAGCTTAAGCCTGTCAAAGCAATCCTTGGCAGTATACTTAAATTGTTGTTGATGTATTTTTTGAGATCTGTACCCATAATAATTTTTTTACATTTTATTTATTCGTTGACTTATTTCAACTAATTTATGAAGGCTTCGATTTATTTTATTTTGTCTACGAATTTTATTTATTCCTTAGATTTGAACTTATTAATTGAAAAGGAATACAAGATTCAAATATTACAACAGATAATGTATCAGTTGCAACAGATGACACATCTATTGAAAAATTCAAACAGATTTAAACATATATTGCAACAGGTAGGTGATCTGTTGGAATTTATCAAACAGGTCTTTTCACTGTTGCAACAGATGGACTTTAGATAAAAACATTAAGATAATACAACAAATGACACATCTATTGAAAAAGAAAACAGATTTAGACATATGTTGCAATAGATGGACTTTATTTGTTGCAACAGACGAAACATCTATTGGAATAATCGAATAGATTTATACATATGTTGCAACAGGTAGGTTATCTATTGGAATTTATTAAACATGTCTTCCCACTGTTGTAACAGATGGACTTTAGATAAAAACATCAAGATAATGCAACAGATGACCAACCTATTGCAACAGATAAAATATATGTCAGAACAGGTAGGATAACTGTTACAACGGATGGAGAATCTGTTGCATTATAAAAATTCAACTTTTGTTGGACATAAAAAATTACCACAACGTGTAAAAAGGTTAAAGTGAATTGAAATAAAAAAGGTGCAACCCATCGATGGTGTTCAGTTGAAACACCTAAAATAAAATAGGCATCAAGTAGACATGTTCATTTTAAACACGTAAAATAAAATAGGCATCAAATGTGTTAGTGTCAGTCCTGGCACATTTCGTTGACTTGCCGTCACTTGGCCCCCAACGGTCATTCCCCCCCATTGTCTTATATATTCATCTTCCTCCTAAAATTTAATCCTAAATTTCCAAATCTTTTTCTTCGTCATCATCTTCTTTTATCTATCCAAATTCTTCAAATTATTACTTTCATTTTTTCCAACTGACCTTGACAATGTCGAGCGCATCTTCCACTGTTTTTTGTGATAAAGATTTTTGATATTGTAAGTGCGGGCATAAAGCTCTGTTAAAGATTTCTTGGACTCAATAAAATCCGGGTCGTAGGTTTTTTACTTGTAAGATTTCAAAGGTAATATTTTTTTATTTAATTAATTGATTAATTATTGACTTGTAATTATTTTGTAATTGTGTTCTCTTTTTTTTATAGAAATTGGGTGGATGCGATTACTTTGATTGGTATGAAGAATGACACCCTTCACAAGCAAATCGTGTAATCTGGGTTTGTTGAACAAAGTCAAGGCTTCTGAAGAGAAACAAAATCGAGCAAGAAGATACTACATTTT